>NC_036863.1:22801025-22851051 GCF_002910315.2 Salvelinus sp. IW2-2015 | reverse complement strand
ATCCAGAAAAACACTGCTTCCAAATTGCTCAAACGTGACTCCAAAATATCTCAAAGTTTACCTGTAAATTCCGAACTACTTTTGTAATACAACTTTAGGTATTTTTTAACGTTAATAATCGATAAAATTGAAGACGGGATAATCTGTGTTCAATACAGGATTAAAACCAACTATAGCCAGCTTTCTGGTCACGCGCTTCTATCCAACAGGACACTTAATGTGACTCTCGTTSAAGATGGCCGTACTTCTTCATTACACAATGGAATAACCTCAACCAATTTCTCAAGACTGTTGACATCCAGTGGAAGCGGTAGGAACTGCAAGCAAGTCCATTAGAAATCTGGTGTCTCTAAAAAAACTAATTGAAAAGACAGTGACCTCAAAAAAAAGAAAATCGGAATGGTTTGTCCTCGGGGTTTCGCCTGCTAAACAAGTTCTGTTATACTCAGACATGATTCAAACAGTTTTAGAAACTCCAGAGTGTTTTCTATCCAAATCTACTAACAATATGCATATCTTATCTTCTGGGGATGAGTAGCTGACAGTTGAATTTTTTTATGCTTTTCATCTAAATGTGAAAATGCTGCCCCCTATCCTAGAGAAGTTAAAAGAGGACGCAAAAACTTGTCCTACCCATTCCCTCTTCAATTTCTTGTGTTCACTGGCTGTAAGATGTGTTTCTTGTAAAAACACAATGTCAGCCTTTAATTTCTTAAGGTATGTATAGACTCTTTTCCTCTTAATCGGGCTGTTAAGACCTTTTACGTTGAATGTGACATATTTTAGTAGATTAAACATAGGTTGGGTTTCAAATATGTAACCGACTGGAAATCTCTCATATGTAAATAGTCAGGAAATGTTTCAACTTTAGTTTGAACACTAAAGTGACCTATGTGTCTCTTTAGGGAGGAAACAACAATAAACATAGAAAAAAAWWAAAAAATAAACCCCAACAATCAAACATGAATACACTTGTAGAGATATGTTGTTGCTCGCTTTCCATCTTGCTCTTACTAGCTAAACCTTGGCGTAAACTAAAACCAGCGAGCTCTGAAAACAAACGTTGTGAATAGACATTTATGGCTGAATATTTACTGCCCACACTAAGGGCTGATTGAGTCTCTTTTCAGGAGAGGAGAAACATAAATGGGGGGGGGGGGAGCATTGGGCCTAAGCCCACTAATTTGCTTCGCCCAGTGGATATTGACTAAACCAAAATATACTCTCCTGTAAATGTAATAGAACTCACCCCGGGGAAAAAACGGTTAGTTGAAAATGTACAAATCAATTACAGCGACCGGATAGCGGGGTAAATGGATCCAAATTCCAAGAAGATATCAGCAGTTCAGTTCCAGGACAGCACGGATAAGAAAAAACCAAAAAACTGCATCTTATCCCCCAGAGAGACCATCCTGGTTCAGACTTGGTTCAGTTCTTTGAGAAAGGTGAACACTTCTCCCGCTGTGTTGAAGAGATGGCTTCGGCCTTTGTACTGAACTTTCATCCGCGCAGGGTGGATGAGGTAGCCGGTGATGTTCTTCTCCTTAAGTGCTTTGGCGGCAGGTCTGAACTGTTTGCGACGTCTGGCGAGATCCGCACTCATATCCGGGAAAAGGCTGACCCTCTTGCCATCGATGGTGATGTCCCCTTTGGCTCTTGCGAGTTGTAGTATCTTCTCTCTGTCCTGGAGACGGAGGAACCTGATCAGGACGGCCCAAGGGGCTCATCTGGCCGGGGTTTCGGCGCTGATGTTCTGTGGGCGCGTTCGATTTCCAGCGGCTTGGTGAAGGTGATTATGCCTAGGACATCAGGGATCCATTGAGTGAAGAAACGGACCGGGTCACGGCCCTCGCTGTCCTCTTTCAATCCCACCACACGGATATTACTACGTCTGTTCTGGTTCTCCATCTGGTCTACCTTGTTTTTGAGGTAGGCATTGTTCTTCTGCAGTTGTATCAGAACCTGGTCATGTCGAGTGATGGTATCTTCAACTGTGCTAATGCGCAACTCGGCCTCAGTCGTTCTCAAAAGGAGATCATTCATGGAGGATTTCAGGTCGTCAATGGAAGAATGGAGTTCAGCCGATTTCTAGTCAATTTTCAGAGAAAGACCTTTGTTACCATCCTGAATTTCCCGGAGGAGAGTAGCCAGCATGTCGGCAGGCTCGCAAGAGGCTGAGAGCAACAGTCTGGAACTGTCATCTGAGTTTTGAGGGCTAATGCTAATCTTGCTAGCTGTAGCATTATCAATATCTTGGGAATCAACAACGTTTTGGTCGTCCTTCTTGCCTCTTGGTCGGAGGGCTCTTTGGMAAGGTAAGTACTTGACAATTTATCAGCTGATGTTAGAATACTGTTTCAACGTTGTTATTTAGGTAATAATGGAATACCTTTTGAAGAACTCGGTTTGTCAACATCTGCTCAGCTCCGCGGCATCACGTGCTTCCTCAGACTATTCTTTTTTTTAAACTTTAAAATGTATGCCAAACAAAAACCAATGATTGCAAAACAATGCATACAATACATTGCGAAGATAAACAATTAAACAATTTATACAACCATACAACTCTCTGCACAAGGACAACTTATAAAGCTGCATTATGTAACTTTTTGGGGTGACCTGACAAAATTCACGTAGATATTAGTTATAGATCTCATTGAAATCAAGTCTATGAAGCGGTCGATTTGTTCTATGTGCGCTATTTCTATGCTTCTTGTGTTTTGTTCTTGTGTCTTTTACTTTCGGTTTTGTACACCAGCTGAAAATATAATATTTTTGGTTATGTAAAATATGTTACAGCGGTTTAGCTTTTACATTGATTCTCAACACTACACTTGCTTGTTTTGTCACATAAACTGAAATTAGGCTAAGTATTAGAATTTTAGCAGACAGGAAATGGCGGAGCGATTTCTGCGTAGTGCATCTTRAACAATTTCCACAGAAAATTTGGCAAAAACTTTATTTGAAGAACAGTGCAGATGCAAAGTTTGGAAACAGAATGACGGCACAAGCAGCACAAACCACGTCTGCAAATTTTCTGAGGAAATTGTTCAAAGTAGTCCTTGTGCATGGAGTTGTGTGCTTTGTTTAACTTTGCAATCATTGATTTTAGTTTGACACGTTTTAAAGTGAAACATCTGGGTCTCCTTAACACTCTGTTACCATGGAATTGCCCTTAGCCTACACGTGCACTGTATTTCTGTAGGTTTTGTCGTGTCTTTGGCATCATTAAACTGAAGACTTATTTTTAGTTTATCAAATCAATTCTCTGTAATTATTATTACGCGATTAATTAATCAAGTATAAGTAATTAACTAGGAAGTCGGGGCACCAAGGAAAATATTCAGATTACAAAGTTATAATTTTCCTAAAATAACTTTCAGATATTTTAATATCTGATCAATTAGTCTTCTACTTAATGAATTATTATTTTCCTCACGTTAGTCTCATTCCAAATTGTTGGTTATCTGCACGAACCCAGTCTTCACTATGAGTCATCCATACATCAATTGTCTTAAATCATTTATTTACTAACTAAATAATCACACAAATGCATAAACAAACAGTAGATAGTTACAAGGAAATGATAGAGGAGTTTCCCTAGTGGGATAAACCGGCATCACGGCTTGGTGGACAAAAGGGAAGTGTGGGTCGACTGAGATAAAAGACACTACAAAGTTGATAATTGAAATGCTAATCCTTTGCACATGAACGTTCCCTCATTCGGGAATAATTGCAATCAATATATATATTTACGCTCAGTGTGTCGTCGTGATCTCTGTTGGAAAGTTTGTTTCTGTTGGAGAGTTTGTCCACCCTCTCTCTCTCTGCCGTGGTTAGAATGGATAGTTCAGAGTAACATTCAGCAATGTTGTTATAAAATAATGTTTCAGCGGTTGTCGGTCTTGGTCTCTACTCAAACCTTAGCCCTCTTGTAATTGAGAGAAGCATGGTCTGAAGATAAATTCCCAAGGTGGGGGTTATATTCGGAAGAGGAGAAAGGGGCTGTCCCACGACGCCAGATCAATGTCTGTCCTCATCATCTTTACTCATTCATTTTATACAACAATTAGATGCAAGCCTCACAACTGAGACTCTTGTATAAACAGGGTTATGGTAATGTGGCTGTATTGTCTCTCATGACCAGTTCGTAGCTGGCTACTTCATTGACCGTTTATACATTCTCCAGAACATYAATATTGTTCAGTTCTCAAGTTCTGTGAGGTGGAAGAAGTTCCTTTGTTCTCCCTATGAAAACTCACTGTCTCTCTATATTGTCTGGCCACGAGGAAGAATCTCCTTCAGGAATTTACGACCTGAGATGACAGCAGCCTGGGTGTAGGAGAGAGGGAGAGGGGGATGGTGCTCGCTGTACCCAAAGAGGGCAACGTCATGACAGTTTGTGTGTACACACTTTGTACAGTATGTGTGTTGGAGCAGGGAGACTCAATGTGATTGTGTGTTAGGGTGGACGATATGAACTACAATTCATATCACAATATTTTCCACTGTCAGGATGATAACAATATAATATCACAATGTACTGTACATTTTATTTATTTATTATGAGCCCTTCAAAGTTAATAAATGACAGAAAATTGCTTTTAACCTTATAGAAACAGAAAGGGGTCATGCACTTTTTTTTTTTTTTTAAATATATATATTTTTTAACTTCTGTGGTAAACCTGTGCAAGCATGAACCATAAACAAAGCTATATGAGTTAAATAAATGTGCAGTAAAATTAAAGTAATCGGGATGTAAAGAAAATTAAAACATTTCTTTTGAACTTTTTACTGCCTAATATAAGTAGTGCAGTCTTTTTTTCAGCTTTACTCGGGTCATTATGAATTCAAGTTGTAAACCTTTTCAAACATTAATCATTAACATTAATATGTTTCTTAGTTCACCATGCAACAATTCACCTCCCTCTTCACAAGTTCCGTGCCAGGAACAGCAGCCTATTGACAGTTTCTGGCTTCAAAGTTGCCCTGTGGCATGTGACCCCGTTTCCCCCAGTGCTAAATGCTCTCTGAGGTAGAACTTGTGGCAGGGATGCAGAAGTATTTCTTTGTCAGACAACTCACCTGAGGTTTGTTTTGGACACTCCTCTCTGAAAAATAGAAGGTGAAAAATAATAACACACATGCATCACAATTATTCAAAGAAATAACGTTGCATCTGCTGTAATTGCAACAATTTACAGCATGGACACTTCATGATTACACATTTAATCCATCTATAGATTTACATACAAATGTTGTAAGAGCTTTAGAAAATGGGATAATATATTGAGTAGGCTATTTATTATTGAAAGAGAGGGATAGATTCATATATTGAAACCATAGGCTAATTATAAATAAAAGCAATGTAATCCATGTAATGTTTGGATATTGCACACATTTACAAATGACAAATATTATAGATTTGCATAGCTGTATATATTCGGCTTAACGTATAAGAACGATCAGGCAGTGTAGTCAGCGATAACCTTAGATGGAGATAAGGAATGCAATAGTTATTCTGCATTTTAAGTTATTTTTCTACCTAGCTCTGTTTTGGATGTTGAAACTTACCAATAGCAATGTGTAGCCTGTGTCCGAAACACCCTAGTCTTGCCCATTTGTTCAGCTCCAATGCTTTGACCATGTTCGATCCGCTGTCGGTAGTCATACATACTTGACGCAACTCTTTCAAGCCCCAGGATGAAAGTGCATCCCTCATCCCAGCTGCAGTTATTTCTCCCGTGTGGTCGTCTGGGAAATAAGGGGGTCTGAAGGCATTTGCTTTGCAGCTTCCAGTTGTTGTCAATGTAATGAATCGTGAGGCTAATGTATGGCTCTGTGGTCTGGCTTGACCATAAGTTGGCAGTGATAGAGAAGAATGCAGCGTTATGGATTTCGTTGGCAACTCTGTCCAGACATTCTCTGTAGAGTTCTGGCTGACATGTTTTGCTGAAGTATTTACAGCTTGGGATCTCGTATCTTGGGTCTAGAGTTCAAATCAACTTCCTGAAACAGTTTTTCTCCACAGTTTGAATTTATTCCATGTCTTTCGCTATGTGATACATAATTGCACTCTCTCATTCCACTTGTTACTCTGCTTGTCATAGGGAGTACCACTAATGAAWGATGTCTTGGGACTTGCTCCACTGCTCCGGGGGTTTGTTGCACGCATTCTGGTAGATTCTTCTTATTCTCGCACATGCAGGGTTTTCAGGCGGTGACAAAGATTGCTGGTGTTTCCACCTTTGGCTAGCACAATGCATCGACACAACTTACACAGTACTGTTTGTTGGTRGAGGTCTTAAAGGCAAACCAGTTTCCAACTAATTCTTTGTCATCCTGCAAATCTTAAATTTAACTTTTTAACTAGGCAAGTCAGTTTAGAACAAATTCTTTTTTACAATGACCACCTACCGGGGAACAGTGGGTTAACTGCCTTGTTCAGGGGCAGAAAGACAGATTTCTTTTTTTTTTACCTTGTTATCTTGGGGATTCGATCCAGCAACCTTTCGGTTACTGGCCCAACGCAAATCACCCTCAATAGCGTTATTTTACTTGTTTTCAGTCGTCCTCAATGCTTGATTTTTGGACGCTTTTGCTAATTAAAGGAGTTTACTTCACTAAATGTTCACTTACTCTGCAGTTGCGTATGCTTGTTTGTTGTATGTATTTAGTGAAAGAGAAACATTTTGAACTAGCCCACTAGCCTGTATCGCTCGACTGAAACTTTGAACGAAACAAAAACACCTTATTTGATTAATTTATCATGATATGCACAATATGGCAAAATCCATATCATGGCACAACATCATACCGGTATTCACGTTCATACCGTTATACCGCCCACCCCTGGTGTGTGTGTGTCAAACACTGACCGCTTATTACAGTACAGTAAGCTATATGGTAGTGCTGGGACGATACCAGTATCCATACTTGTTACTGTCATGGCAAGCAAACAAAACACCAAGTGGATTTGACTACTTTAGGAAAACATTTGTTGTCATCCAGAGTTAGAGATGTCCCAAGCTGAAGCACATCATATTTTACATCCAGCAGGTTTTTAAAGGACCAATGAGTTTGGTCTGCTTGGTGTTTTAATTTTTGCCATTGAAAAAATACTGCGARACTGGTATCATCCTGGCCCTACTATACAGTGAGCTGAGGTGTCTGTCCTCTGAGAAACATACACTCTCCCCCCTTTAGCACTGTTTTCAAGTTTGAGTTTCTCTTTCCAAACAAACGTAGGCTACACATCACATAGGATAAATGATGTGGCTTATGTCATTATTTAGTTACTTTGTAAGGAGACTGTCGAGACATTTTCAATTATGAAAGGCATTTAGAGAATGTTTGGATATATGGATGTCAAGCTGCCTGGCTGTTACTGCCAGTTCTCAATGGCCTGTCTGTGGCGTTACCTTGGTGATCAGCGTGTCGTCGTGGCAGCTAGGCTGCTTCTTGCAGTACCTCGTCTGCCTTTGTCAATATAAGCAGAAGATGGGCAGTAGCCCACCACACACCATAGCTTGTGCCGAAGGTGTGAACTCTAAGCCCAGGCTTACTCTCTAAGCAGCTCAAGTGAAGGCAGTTTGGAGTGTGGAGAGAAGCTGGCTACACCTTCACTTTTAAAACCGTTGTGATTGTGAAAGGTGTAGTCTTTTTATAGGCCAATATGACTGGCCTCTGTTCCCAGGCCTATATGTTGTCACTGCCACACTTGTTATTTCCACCATGTAGGTCTAGGCTAGTCATCCACCTGCCTCTCAATCACTCTCTTAGGATCCCTAGGGTTTAGTGGGCTACTCTTTGTGACGTGACGATGTCATCATGTCTGTGGGTCATTCAGATCATGCTGTGCCCCTGCTTGTCCTATCAGTTCCTTCATTGACTGGGGTTGGCAACACGAGTCAGCTCATCCCCTTCACTCAAAATCCAGTCACAGCAGCAGCCGGACAAGGGGAAAGAGACTTCTTCAGAAGAAAAACCGATAGATATGGGGTCTCTTTTATAACAAATAGTATGTTGGTCCCTCGAGTATACAGCATATTGAATACATTTCACTTTAAATGTGTAGCTAAAGCACTTAATTATTTTGTGTAGTTTCTGTGTTTTATGTGCAGTCTTTTTAAGCACATGACCAAGTGAATTTCCCCCTGGTGGGTTAATAAAGTTAATCTGAATCTGACTAATAACTACTGTTATGGTACAGTTTAGTTATGTTAGGGGGGGTGAGTTCCTGATTTCTATGGGAACCACAGGCTCATTAGTGGTATGGTGGGGGGGGGGGGGCAGGCAGAGTTCCTGGAGGGATCGGGGAATTCGGCCAAACATCACATCTTCTATTGTTTGTCTTCTCATCGACTCTGAGTGAAGGGGTTTCAAAGGTCAGAATCCTCAGCCAACTCTGCTTGAGTCATTAACAAACTACTAAAGGACAAACATACAAGCTGTCTGCGCTACTGTTTAGGCCAGGGCTCTCCAACTCTGTTCCCGGAGTACTGCCTTGCTGTAGATTTTTGCTCCAACCCCAGRTGTAACTAACCTGATTCATCGTATCAACCAGCTAATTATTAGGATCAGTTGTGCTAGATTTAGAGGTGGCGTGAACCTACAGGAGAGTCCTGGCCTGTGGTCTGTAGCTTTAGACTACATATGTGTAGACTTGGAGTATGGAGAAAAGACATTTCCTATAGTAAAAGTTATCATTTTCCTGTATTTCATAACCATGCCTCAAAATGAGATTTCATATATTTTTATTAAGTTTGATTTCTTTGCTCTTATATTGTGTCGTAGCAGAAGCAGTCAGAGACACTTCCTCTTTGAAAGGAAAAAGTGTGGTTTACAGTCAGCCAACTGATTTGCTCAAGTCACTGAGCCAATCAAATTCAGACTGTTCCATACACTCCCTCCCACACACTCACTCACTCACTGTGTCACACAGTCAGGTTCTAATAGCAGGGCAACATGGCCCCCGTTTCTCTCTCTGCCTCCCATGTGATCTGAAATCAGAAAAACCACCACCCTGCTGATTGGTTGCCGGCTCTGGCTGCCATGGAGACCACGGTAAGGTGCGGGAAATGTGGTGGCGAGTTGATGAGCTGGTTTGTGTGTCTACTCTGGGCTAATCCTCCATAGAGCTGCTCATTCACTCCTCTCCTTCAGGTTATTTTGTGCCCAATAGAAATTAATGGTAAATAGTGTATTGTCATTGGAGTCACTTTTATTGTAAATAAGAATAGAATGTTTCTAAACATATCATTGAGAATCTGTGGGATCAGTTAAGTTTGATGGCAACCATCGCTCTGGAATACCGTGCAGCCCTGCTGCTAGTTTTAACCTGATTAAAGACCTTACTCACTTCGGCCTGGGAAAGAGAGATCACCCAGTCCTCTGGGTCAGTGGGGGCCCTCACGCATGGTACAATGTTGTTATTGTGGAAGCGTGCATAAAATGCATTGCGTTTGTCTGGTAGAAAGGCATTGTTTGGCAGATCACGGCTGGTTCTTTCTTTGTAATCCGTAATGGACTGTAGCCCTGCCACATGCGGCGAGAACCACTCCCAATTAAACAATATCAAAGTTGATTTGAAATGCATTTAAACACTCACTTCCCCTTAAAATGATTGTTCTTAGAGCATTTGCCATCATTATCATGCTGACCATGACTGTGATGCTGACAGTAACAATGATAATGTCTGCTGATTTTTTTAGTGTTGGTGAAATGACCATAACTATACTTCTCATAAGGATCTACACTACCAGTACGATGACATGGCAGCATTTAATATGGACACAGAGGGCTACATCCTGTATTTATTTATACAGTGTTCTCTCTCGCCCCCCCACCAACCACAGCTAGGTTTAAGGTTACCATGGTCACCATATTAAATGTCAGCTGGCACCCATTTACCATAGAGTCAAGAGGGAACAGTTTTCTTGAGTGTATAACAGGTCTTTATTAAGCCCAGTGGTTACCAGCAATGTTCCCTCAAAGTTGCGCTTGGGCGCGCAGCTCCCTGGGACTGCCACACAGAAGAAATATCAGCCTGCGCAAAGAAGCATGAGATTGAACGTCACTCAACTTTCTAGAGTTTTCCTGCTTAGTTAATACTATCAACGTTTCCCTTTACTGTGGCAATTGTGATCTAATCAATGCAATATTAGCCACTTTCAATGCAACATCCCAAAACAAACTCTGCAAGACTTAGTATGCCAAACTAACTATGCATCGGATTAACATGATGGCGCCGGAGAGGATGGCTGCCATTTTATTGGTTCTTAACCAACCGCACTATTTAGAAATAATAATAATAATAATAAATTCCCCAATGTTTAACTTAATTTGTACACAATATTGCTGCTACCGTCTCATATGACCGAAAAGAGCTTCTGGACATCAGAACAGCGATTACTCATCTTGAATTGGACAAATAATTTTTCTTTTATGAGTCAGACGGGAAGGATATACTCCAAACACCCGAACAGGCCCTCATCCCCGTCATTCACTGGAGAAAGAAACTGAGATTTCGTGGAAAGAGATCGGAGTGCCTTGTGAGGATCAGGCGACGAGTGGCTAATCTGCCTTTGCCATCTGTACTGTTAGCCAACGTTCAATTGCTGGAAAATAAAGGGGATGAACTGAAAGCACGTATTTCCTACCAACGGGATATTAAAAACTTTATCTTATGTTTCACCGACGACATTAATAACATACAGCTGGTGGGTTACACACTATCGGCAGCCTCTGGTTAGACACGGGGCGGCGGCCTATGTATATTTGTAAACAGCTGGTGCATTATATCTAAGGAAGTCTTGAGGTTTTGCTCACCTGAGGTAGAGTATCTCACGATAAGCTGTAAACCACACAATCTACCTAGAGTGTTTTCATCTGTATTTTTCGTAGCTGTCTACATACCACCACAGACCGATGCTGGCACTAAAACCGTGCTCAATGAGCTGTATACCGCCATAAGCAAACAGGAAAACGCTCATCCAGAGGCGGCGCTCCTAGTGGCCGGGGACTTTAATGCAGGGAAACTTAAATCCGTTTTACCTCATTTCTATCAGCATGTTAAATGTGCAACCAGAGGGGAAAAATCCCTAGACCACCTTTACTCCACACACAGAGACGTGTACAAAGCGCTCCCTGACCCTCATTTGGCAAATCTGACCATAATGCTATCCTCCTGATTCCTGCTTACAACCAAAAATTGAAGCAGGAAGCACCAGTGATTRGGTCTATAAAAAAGTGGTCAGATGAAGCAGATGCTAAACTACAGGACTGTTTTGCTATCACAGACTGGAACATGTTCCGGGATTCTTCTGATGACATTGAGGAATACACCACATCAGTCACTGGCTTTATCAATAAGTGCATTGAGGACGTCGTCCCCACAGTGACTGTACGTACATACCCCAACCAGAAGCCTTGGATTACAGGCAACATTCGCACTGAGCTAAAGGGTAGAGCTGCCGCTTTCAAGGAGCGGGACTCTAACCCAGACGCTTATAAGAAATCCCGCTATGCCCTCCGACGAACCATCAAACAGGCAAAGCATCAATACATGACTAAGATCAAATCGTACTACACCGGCTCTGACGCTCGTCAGTTGTGGCAGGGCTTGCAAACCATTACAGACTACAAAGGGAAGCACAGCCGAGAGCTGCCCAGTAACATGAGCCTACCAGACGAGCTAAATAACTTCTATGCTCGCTTTGAGGCAAGTAACACTGAAACATGCATGAGAGCATCAGCTGTTCCGTACGACTGTGTGATCACTTTCTCCGCAGCCGATGTTAGTAAGCTTTTTAACCAGGTCAACATTCACAAGGCCGCAGGGCCAGACGGATTACCAGGACGTGTACTCCGAGCATGTGCTGACCAACTGGCAAGTGACTTCACTGCCATTTTCAACCTCTCCCTGACCGAGTCTGTAATACCAACATGTTTCAAGCAGACCACCATAGTCCCTGTGCCCAAGAAGACTAAGGTAACCTGTCTAAATGACTACCGACCCATAGCACTCACGTCTGTACCCATGAAATGCTTTGAAATGCTGGTCATTTGCATACTGCACAAACAGATCCACAGATGATGCAATCTCTATTGCACTCCACACTGCCCTTTCCCACCTGGACAAAAGGAACATCTATGTGAGAATGCTATTCATTGAATACAGCTCAGGGTTCAACACCATAGTGCCCTCAAAGCTAACCACTAAGCTAAGGACCCTGGGACTAAACACCRCCCTCTGCAACTGGATCCTGGACCTTCTGACGGGCCGCCCCAAGGTGGTAAGGGTAGTTAACAACACAGCCGTCACGCTGATCCTCAACACGGGGGCCCCTCACGGGTGTGTGTTCAGTCCCCTCCTGTACTCCCTGTTCACTCATGACTGCACGGCCAGGCACGACTCCAACACCATCATTAGGTTTGCCTGATCACCGACAACAATGAGACAGCCTATAGGGAGGAGGTCAGAGACCTGACCATGTGGTGCAAGGACAATTACTTTTCCCTCAATGTGATAAAGAGATCYGAGATGATTGTGGACTAGAGGAAAAGGAGGAGCGAGCACGCAGCATTTCTCATCGACGGGGCTGTAGTGGAGCAGGTTGAGAGCTTCAAGTTCCTTTGTGTCCACATCACCAACAAACTAACATGGTCCAAGCACACCAAGACAGTCATGAAGAGGACATGACAAAACCTATTCCCCCTCAGGAGACTGAAAAGATTTGGCATGGGTCCTCAGTTCCTCAAWGTTATACAGCTGCACCATCGAGAGCATCCTGACTGGTTGCATCACTGCCTGGTATGGCAACTGCTCGGCTTCCGACCGCAAGGCACTACAGAGGGTAGTGCGTACGGCCCAGTARATCACCGGGGCCAAGCTTCCTGCCATCCAGGACCTCTATACCAGGTGGTGTCAGAGAAAGGCCCTAAAAATTGTCAAAGACTCCAGCCACCCTAGTCATAGACTGTTCTCTCTGCTATTGCACGGRAAGCGGTTCCGGAGCGCCAAGTCTAGGTCCAAGAGGCTTCTAAACAACTTCTAACCCCAAGCCATAAGACTCCTGAACATCTAATCAAGTGTCTAACCATTTGCATTGTCCCCCCCCTTTTCTACGCCGCTGCTACTCTCTGTTATTATCTATGCATTGTCACTGTAATAACTCTACCTACATGTACATATTACCTCGACACCGGTGACCCTGCGCATTGACTCTGTACCGGTACTCCCTGTATATAGCCCCGCTATTGTTATTTTACTGCTGCTCTTTAATTATTTGWTATTTTTATCTCCTACTTTTCTTGGTATTTTCTTAACTGCGTTGTTGGTTAAGGGCTTGTAAGTAAGCATATCACTGTAAGGTCTACCTGTTGTATTCGGCGCATGTGACAAATAAAATTTGATTTGATTAGGATTCTATTGCATTGATAAGCACGACTCAGCCTATACTCTATACAGACCTGTGTAGAGCTGCAGTAGGCCGATATGCAGCCTATATGCAAATAGATCATTGCCATATATGGATCTGTGCTATTCACTTTTTGAACTGGAGTCTGACCTTGTTTACAGCATGAGCGGAGGTGAGTAGATYCGCTTGTTTTGAGATCTAATCAATTGAGTTATGAGCTAATTTGTAGTCAGTAATGGGGGAATAATTGCTTCTTACAAGATCACAAAACATGTACATTTCTAGACCTCTTTGAAAAGCGAGTCAGGCAAAGAGCTTTTTTGTCTTAAAGGGGCAGTGTTGTATTTTGAGACAAACTTGAATAAGCTAAGTAGCCAATAGGCAGAGGGTAGCATAATGTGTCTGATTCTCTGTCATAATGGTATGGGAACAATAATGTGTTTTATTTTGTGAAGTGGTTTCTTGCATCAAACAACACAACATTTTCAGGTTATTATCAAAAAAACATGAAGGGCTTGACGTCTCATGTAATGTACTGTAGGCCGACATTAAACACCACACATTGGCTGCTACTGTGGGCTGAACGATAGAACAGCTATTTCTATGTTAAAATGTTTTGGGATGCATTTTTCCCATTGTTTTTAATGGTAGGTCACTCTGGTAGTCCTACATTATGATCAAATAGCCACAGTAGGCTACTTGACCACTGTCTGAAACTAACTTAAAGGTCACAGCCTCAGGGGTCACAGCAAGAGTTGCACAGAATTTCAAAGTTTAAGTTTGCTCTCAGCAGACCTGAAATTTGCTTAGTGATTTATTTATTTTTTAATTTAAATGTATTATTATTATATATTTTTTTTTATGGAACATTGGTTAGCAGTACGGCTGTCACTTAGACCTAAGCCTACCACCTTTTTATAATGCTTCGGAACCCCATTCCGTTTTGAAATACCTAGCTAATTTTCAGTTTGTCATTATAAAACGGCATCTGTGTTTAGAACATGAGACTTTCAGTTCCCTTATGCTCTTGTCTTTATGTCTGTGTTGTCTTACATTGTTTCCTATGTCCAGTACTCTCTGTCTCTTTGCACTGCTTGTTTTTCTCAGTTCCCCCTTAGTCAGGTGAGAGGGAAACAGACCGACGAACAAAGGTTTTGGTCTTGCGTAATAACCTACAGCTCACCAATGAGAAGTCATACTCAGCATAGACTATACAGTGTTTCCTCTAGGATTCTTTTCAGCGGCGGTGGCAAAGTTAGCTTTGCCAATAGCACGGTTTTAGAGGCGTTCTTGGCTTCTAAAACCGTGACAATTTGGCTTATTTAAAGCTAATTTCCTGTAATTCTACACATTTCTCATGGGGCT
The DNA here is from genome assembly GCF_002910315.2 of Salvelinus sp. IW2-2015. Lineage (NCBI taxonomy): Eukaryota > Metazoa > Chordata > Actinopteri > Salmoniformes > Salmonidae > Salvelinus > Salvelinus sp. IW2-2015. The sequence continues at coordinate 22,836,265 of NC_036863.1, read as the reverse complement.
GAGAGAAAAATTGCAGTTGCAAAGCTAGTTTGCTGTAATTCTACACATTTTGACATGGCTTAAGCCTTGTTCTTATGCTATCTGAATGACTCAAACATAACAAAGTCAATTAATTTTAACTTTTTTATTTCACCTTTATTTAACCAGGTAGGCCAGTTGAGAACAGGTTCTCATTTACAACTGCGACCTGGCCAAGATAAAGCAAATCAGTGCAACAAAAACAACACAGAGTTACACATAAACAAACTATAATAAGGCAACTCAATGGGGGCCCCGTGACATTTTTGGAATTTCAGATTCTCCCTGACCGTCTTTTTTTATTTTGGTGGTTGTTAGTTCTTAAAGATGATCTTATTGAAAAAAATATTGCTCCATTATCTTTTCTACATACTTTATACACTGAGTTTACTAAACATTAGGAACACCTGCCCTTTCCATGACATAGACTGACCAAGTGAATCCAGGTGAAAGCTATGATCCATTATTGATGTCACTGTTACATCCACTATAATTGGTGTAGATGAAGGGGAGGAGACTGGTAAAATAACGATTTTCAAGCCTTGAGACAAATGAGACACGATTTGTATATGTGTGCCATTCAGAGGGTGAATGGGCAAGAGAGGGTGAATGTTATATGCATATCGGGGAAACACAATCAAGTAGAGACATTTGATATGTCATAAAGATGTCACTTCCCATCTTGGGGCGAAGAGGCTATGCTTGATAAGTCACTTGAGAATATACAGTAGGCCTATATATCCTGCTATGCTTAGAGTTCCCTCATGAACTGACAGTTACTGCAGCAGAACACAGTTCACGCCCCTAACACCTGACCACAAAAATCCACACTCATATCCTGAATCCCCTTCTTGGTATCACTCTGTTTTTAGTCATCATCATCGCTGTTTGTCATATGTGGTCCAACTGTACCTCATTGCAGCGAAGTCAGTCCATGGTTAAAGGGATAATTCAGGATTTTGGCAACTTCCCCAGAGTAAGATGAACTTGTGAATAACATTTTTATTTCTCTGCATGCAGTTTGAAGGAAGTTGCTAACTAGTGCTAGCGCTATTGCTAATTTGTGTTAGCGCAATGACTGGAAGTCTATAGATATTTGCTAGCATAAACTTCCAGTCATTGTGCTAGTTAGCATTGGCTCGCAAAACTACCTCAAACTTCCTTCATACTGGACACAAAAATSGTATACACAAGTTCATCTGACTCGAAGCATCTCTTTAAGGGAGTTTATTGAAGAGGTATCTATTCTCACTTTACATACGCCATACAAGAAATACATATCATTGACTCACAACATATTCACTCTGCTATTAGAATGTGTTTAAAATGTTTTATTGATACCAATCATGAGAAACAGAGTACACAATGGCACAGTTTGTTACATTTTTAAAAGTTACAAATGCTGCAATTTTAATCATAATATGAGTGGAAAAATGTAGATTGTTGAAGACCATAAGAACCCCATTCCCTCCCTCCCTCCCTCCCACAATCCCAGGTCTCCATACAGCCGAATCCCCCCACTCCCCAGCTCCCACCCGCCAGGATGATACTGAGATCCCTCCTACCTGTCCCACCGCTCACCCTCTCTCCTCTTACCCGCCAACCACCCTCCTTACCRGCAATTACCAGGTATTCTTCCTTAACTTCTTGCCGCACGGATCCCTTTTACGGGATCATTTTCGTAAACAACCGCTGAATTGGCAGCGTGCCAAACTCAAAAATAATACTAAAAATATTTATAATCATGGAATCACAAGTGAAATATACCAAAACACAYCGTAGCTTGTTGTTAATCCACCTATCGTGTCAGATTTTGAAAATATGCTTTACAGCGAAAGCAATCCAAGCATTTGTGAGTGTATCAATCACTGCTAGAAAAGCTAGCCTTAAATTAGCTTGGTCACGAAAGTCAGAAAAGCAATAAAATGAATCGCTTACCTTTTGATAAACTTCGGATGTTTGTACTCACGAGACTCCCAGTTACACAATAAATGTCATTTTTGTTCGACAAAGATTAGTTTTATAACCAAAAATCGCCATTTGGTTTGCGCGTTATGTTCAGAAAACCACAAGCTCGTTCTGGTACTGAAGGGCAGACGAAAATTCCAAAAAGTATCCGTAATGTTCGTAGAAACATGTCAAACGTTTTTTATAATCAATCCTCAGGTTGTTTTTAACATACATAATCGATCATATTTCAACCAGATGGTAAACTGTTAAATTCTACAGAGATATAAAATGTCGAGCCAAATCTCTCCTGCGCAGGAACCAATCAAAGGACACCTGGTCATCCACTGACGCGTTTTGATAAATCTCGCTCATTTTTCAAAATAAAAGCCTGAAACTATGTCTAAAGCCTCGTCACAGCCTGAGGAAGCCATTGGAAAAGAAATCTGGTTGATATTCCTTTAAATGGAGGAGGGGCAAGCAATGGAACAAGGATTTTTAAAAATGTTTTAAAGCACTTCCGGGTTGGAGTTCCTCAGGTTATCGCCTGGAAAATCAGTTCTGTTATACTCACAGACAATATTTTGACAGTTTTGGAAACTTTAGAGTGTTTTCTATCCTAATCTGTCAATTATATGCATATTCTAATATCTGAGCCTGAGAAATAGTCCATTTACCTTGAAGTTTATTCCCAAATATAAAAATTCTGCCCCCTAGCTTCAAGAGGTTTTAAGAGTTKACGTCCTATTAAGCACAGAGGGAGGGGTGTCCATCTTGACAGATCTTGTTTCACCTTGTCTAATAGCTTAGAAGAGTTGTGCTTAAAAGGTTGAGTACTCTCTCGTGACTGACATTCCAAGGTATGTAAATGTGTCCCTAACAATTTGAAATGCTATATTTGTGTATTGGAGGCGAGGAGTCTGCTGATTGATTGGAAAGTGTTCGCTCTGTGCAGACTTAATTTGTAACCGAGAAACTGTCTGATTCTTGAATCTTGATAGCAGCAAGAGAGCTGCAGGGAGAGAGGTGGACGTGTTTGAAACAGATACGTTTTTGGCGTATAACGGCACCTTATGCTCAGTACCCCCTCGCATCGCTCTTGACACTTGTTGGCTGTTCCGTAACGCAATAGCAAGAGGCTCTATTGACAGGGAAAAGAGCAAAGATGATGCCGGGCAGCCGTGTCTTGTTCCACGGTGCAGTGGGAAGTATTGGGAATGGAGATTATTTGTTAACACACTAGCTGTTGGAGAAGAGTACAGCAGTTTAATAATTTCAATACATTTTGGACCAGACCTTTTTGGGAGCACTGTAAGCAAGTAGTCCCATTTTACCTGATCGAATGCCATTTCCGCGTCCATGGAAACCAGACTCTCAGGACCAAGATCCCCAGAAGGACAATGCAAAATGTTAAACAAACAACGTATATTAAAGTAGTGGCGTTTTTTTTTGCAATCCTGTCTGATCAGGAGAAATGATGGTCTTCCAGTCTACAGGCCAGGATTTTAGCCAGGATCTTTACGTCCGTCCGTGTTAAGCAATTCAATTTTACCAAATTTTTGGCACAGTCCGTCTTTTTTTGAGTAGCAAAGCGTCCAAGCTTAGTAGAAAGTGGGGGGGAAGTGACTCTATATCAGTAATGTGGCTATTTGAACAGAATTTTTGATGTTAGAATGTGAGAGCTGGATATTGAGGTTTAGAGGGATCCCATTACTGGTTATTGGAGGTTCGCACCCTTTTGCCCATAGTCTAACATTGAATGTGTGTGTGCATGTCTTTCAAACAGACACGGGTGTGGACTGATTCAGTCAGCTGAGGAGAGGAGGAATGAGAGGGAGGCAGAAAGCTCAGTGGGAGCCAGGGGGTTAAACAGACACACAAAAGTCTCCTGCATTATTCACACTCTACAGCAGTCTTTACAATGGCTACAGCTCCTCTGAGTCACCATAGATACTCACTGGGTTTAGAGAGGAATATGCCAGAGCAGCTAGACTCACAGCTGTAAAGTCGTGACTTTCAACTACTGCCCTCTGGCATGTTAGTAAGGCTTAAGTAGTGAACTGATGACACACATTAAATAATAAGATAGGGGCACTATTCTCTCAAACACCACATGTTATGTTCCAACGTGATTAGAATTAGCCTGTAATCCTACACTTGGGGTCCTTAATCCGTGTTGGCAGAATCTGAACTCTAGAGGGCTGTAGAGTGTCTGTTAATATGAACATGACAAAGGGAATAGGGCAATTCCATGGTAAAAGAGTGACAGAGACTCACTTATTCACTTTTAAAATGAATGCCAAGCAATAACCATTGATTGCAAAGTTTAACAAACCATACACCTTTATTAATTTACTTGAGGGACAGTGTAGATGCAAAGTTTGGTAACAGAATCTCCTGCAGTTTTTTTATGTGACCACAATATCCCCAAAATATGTACTCCAAATTAAGATGTGAAGATGTCAGCTATGATACCTTGAGTTTGTAAAAAATCTATTTTGGTTATTGAACTACAGTAAGTGAAGTGGATCAACACCCGCTATCTGAATGACATCATTGGTCCTTGATCTGTACTATGCAGAAATGCATCATTAGGAATGTCATTCTCTTCATGGTGACGTATCCTGAATAGGTAGACAAATGTAGTATCCTCCTTTGCATGTTTGGATATTATTCTACACACTGGTTATTATTCTAATGAGCTCCACACCAAAACAAGACCACATTTGGTTGGTCCAGACCAGACCAAATTTGTACCAATCGTAGGCGTCTGTTTCACAAGTTGGACATCACAGTTCAGTACGTTACATTATACTTTATTGTGCTGTACCTCAGGGTTCGCACAAGGTGCTTAAAGTACTTGAATTTGGCACTCTGAAATTCAAGTCCTGGAATACCTTAAATCAGATATTTTCGCAAGTTGGAAATTGAGAAGTACATGAACTAAAATGAGAGAACAGAAAAATGATCAAATGTTTTTATTCTATTAGAACAAATTATTTGTTTCAATTGCTTAACACTATGGGCTACTGTATGTTTAAGCTTAAACTCTATTGGACTAGTTCGGTTTGCTATTGGAGCAGTAGGGAGAAATGAAAACCACACAACTGAATCATTGAGGGAAAAAATGCCGGCTTGTATTTTGTAAATACAAATACTTAACAAAAAAATGAATCACCTTGAGTAAATAATGATATGTGAAATTTGTACAATGAGCTCAATATGAATGAAATACATCAATAGTACAATAGACTTAGATATCGACCATGTTTACTAGGGTGCACCCAACTCTATCTTAATCTGAGGATCTCTCAGATTTCAATTTTCAAAGTTCAATAGCAATACAATAAACATGAATCCACAGAAAACTGACACAAACCACTATGAGATGGAATCAAATGTGAGTGACTGTGCCTATCAATWAACACTGTAAGGTGTTTAAGTGTAGCATGTGCTTATAACAATCCCGATGCAATGATGTATTTCAAGAAAAATCTTATCACACCGTAGTATGGCAGTGCAAATTCAGTGTTCTCCAAGGAAAATACATCTTCGCAAGCAAATCTTCTTATTGATGTCCTGGGTTCGGGCGGCTCGCCATCCTTGGTGGAACTGAATCCATAATCAAAAACCTGACCTGTTTTACAAACAGGATCACACAATATATATACCATGAGTAACTTTTCATAAAACCATTAATATAGTGCTTAGTTTTAATCTCATACAGGAATAAGAAAATAAAACTTAGTCAAAATGCTTTACACTTTAACTACAGCATTAGGCTCATGTGGACAATAACTAGCCCGGGCAAATAAAAAGTACTAGTGCTTACACGTACACGTCATTTCTTATAAAGTCATCTAAAACTTAAGTGTACCAAAATGGATTATGATACTAGTTAATCACATTTTATAAAAGTATGAAAACTAAAATGGTTTGCCATGCATGATCACTAATGTTTGCTATTTCAATTGATCGATAACTGAGCTAGCCTAAATGTTAACAGCTTGTGCGTTTTGTATGGTTCAGTATGGACACAAGCAAAATGCTAGCAATGCCTAATCGCTAGCAGCTCGTTTTCCTTATGAAAACTCACCAAATCCTGGCATATCTTTCCCTCAATCCCTTCACAGCACGTTTGTATAGATAKGTGAGTGTTAATATCCAGTTCTCTCTTTAGTTGCATGTTGGCGCTAACTGGTGTATAACATGAGGTTAGGGAGAGGGACTAAGAGAATATTGAGTTTTGATTGGCTCAAAATAAACTGCTAGTCATGCAGCTTCTGACAGCTGATTTGTAATAGCTGTCAATTTAAACATAGCAATATAGTATACTATGATTGGTTACTGGAATCTCACTAGTAACGATTAGTATCCAACATTAGTTGACCTGCGTTACATATTGGTCTTGAGAATTAATCATGAGTGATTCATATATGCTCGTTATGTTCTTCTCCTCTCCAAGATTTGCCTTGTTAGAGTGGTGAATGAATGCGCTGCTGTCTCTGCAATTAATTGCAAAGTCCCTCTTTGCCATGCAAATGAACTGAATCCCCCCAAACATTTCCGCTGCATTTCAGCCCTGCCACAAAAGGACCAGCTGAAATCATGTCAGGGATTCTCTCATTAACACAGATGTGAGTGTTGACGAGGACAAGGCTGGAGATCAGTAATGACATGCTGATTGAGTTCGAATAACAGACTGGAAGCTTCAAAAGGGAGGGTGGTGCTTGGAATCATTGTTCTTCCTCTGTCAACCATGGTTACCTGCAAGGAAACACGTGCCGTCATCATTGCTTTGCACAAAAAGGGCTTCACAGGCAAGGATATTGCACCTGAATCAACCATTCATCGGATCATCAAGAACTTCAAGGAGAGCGGTTCAATTGTTGTGAAGAAGGCTTCAGGGCGCCCAAGAAAGTCCAGCAAGCGCCAGGACCGTCTCCTAAAGTTGATTCAGCTGCGGGATCGGGGCACCACCAGTACAGAGCTTGCTCAGGAATAGCAGCAGGCAGGTGTGAGTGCATCTGCACGCACAGTGAGGCGAATACTTTTGGAGGATGGCCTGGTGTCAAGAAGGGCAGCAAAMAAGCCACTTCTCTCCAGGAAAGACATCAGGGACAGACTGATATTCTGCAAAAGGTACAGGGATTGGACTGCTGAGGACTGGGGTAAAGTCCTTTTCTCTGATGAATACCTTTTCCAATTGTTTGAGGCATCTGGGAAAAAAGCTTGTCCGGAGAAGACAAGGTGAGCGCTACCATCAGTCCTGTGTCATGCCAACCGTAAAGCATCCTGAGACCATTCATGTGTGGGGTTGCTTCTCAGCCAAGGGAGTGGGCTCACTCACAATTTTGCCTAAGAACACAGCCCTGAATAAAGAATGGTACAGACACATCCTCCGAGAGCAACTTCTCCGAACCATCCAGGAACAGTTTGGTGACGAACAATGCCTTTTCCAGCATGATGGAGCACCTTACCATAAGGCAAAAGTGATAACTAAGTGGCTTGGGCAACAAAACATTGATATTTTGAGTCCATGGCCAGGAAACTCCCCAGACCTTAATCCCATTGAGAACTTGTGGTCAATCCTCAAGAGGCTTGACCACATCAGTCAGGATGTGGCCCAGAAGTTAATTGACAGCATGCCAGGGCGGATTGCAGAGGTCTTGAAAAAGAAGGGTCAACACTGCAAATATTGACTCTTTGCATCAACTTCATGTAATTGTCAATAAAAGCCTTTGACACTTAAATGCTTGTAATTATACTTCAGTATTCCATAGTAACACCTGACAAAAATATCTAAAGACACTGAAGCAGCAAACTTTGTGAAAATTCATATTTGTGTCATTCCCAAAACTTTTGGCCACGACTGTACAGTCAATCATTGAGATATATATACATACATACATACATACATACATACATACATACATACATACATACATACATACATACATACATACATACATACATACATACATACAGAGAAAAGAGTCGGCCCGAGAATTGAACCCTGTGGCACCCCCATAGAGACTGTGAGAGGTCCGGACAACAGGCCCTCRGATTCAACACACTGAACTATCTGAGAAGTAGTTGGTGACCTAGGCGAGGCAGTCATTAGAGAAACCAAGGCTGTTGAGTCTGCCGATAAGAATACGGGGATTGACAGAGTRGAAAGCCTTGGCCAGGTCAATGAAGACGGSTGCACAGTACTGTCTTTTATCGATGGTGGTTATGATATCGTTTAGGACCTTGAGCGTGGCTGGGGTGCACCCGTGACCTGCTCGGAAACCAGATTGCATAGCAGAGAAAGTACGGTGGGATTCGAAGTGGTCGGTGATCTGTTTGTTCACTTGGCTTTCGAAGACCTTAGAAAGGCAGGGCCGGATGGATATAGGTCTGTAACAGTTTGGATCTAGAGTGTCTCCCCCTTTGAAGAGGGGGATGACTGCGGCCGCTTTCCAATCTTTAGGAATCTGACGATACGAAAGAGAGGTTGAACAGACTAGTAATAGGGGTTGCAATAATGGCYGTGGATAATTTTAGGAAGAGAGGGTCCATATTGTCTAGCCCAGCTGATTTGTAGGGATCCATATTTTGCAGCTCTTTTAAGAACATCAGCTGTCTGGATTTGGGTGAAGGAGAAGTGTRGGGTGGGGTGGGGGGCATTGGGCCAGTTGCTGTGGTGGGTGCAGAAATGGTAGCAGAAGGTAAACTTTTGTTGCACATGTATCCAGATAATACCATTTTGCGCAATGATGATGTAGGTGTGATTGAGGCGTAAGAGCTTTTCACACCTGGATTGTGCAATATTTAGGGCCTTATAAAATCTGTGATGCTGACAATCCAGACATTAAATCGGAATTCAACAATATTAAAAAATGTATTGGACTTAGTAGGAAATCAACTAAATGTATTGAACTTATTATAACATTTATTAAAATGCCTAAGATTATCATAAAATATGAACAAAATGCATCAGTGATTCGTGTTTTCCTTCCGTATTTTCCAACGCAGGAAGGACTGTCTGTTTGTGCGCGTTTGTGTAGACGTTAGTGATGATGCTAATGACGACAACTGTCTTTTGGTAGTTGGAATTAAATGTTAACTACAAAGTATGCATATCTGGTATCGTGATTATTGCATCAATCCAGTGACGATTTGTTTTGCTCACTCTGCAATTGCGTGTATGCTACTGGTGCACCATTGAATTAAATGGTATCTACACCTAAAAATGTAAATGTGGTCTCCTGATATGGTTTAAGCATTGTGGACTTAGAACATCTGATTTAGTTGTTTTTCTATTAAAAAAGTGTGATTTTTCGGAGTGAATTAGGCAAGAAATAAAACTGACTTTATATGGCCCTAAATTTCTTCAAACTCTGTCAAGCTTTTGGCAGTCATGGCTAGACAGCAATTTTCAGTTCTTGCCATAMATTTTCAAGCATATTTAAGTCAAAACTGTAACTTGGCCACTCAGGAACATTCACCATCTTCTTGGTAAGCATGAAGTGTAGATTTGGCCCTGTGTTGTAGGTTATTGTTCTGCTGAAAGGTGCATTTTTCTCCCAGTGTCTGGTATAAAGCAGACTGAAGCAGGTTTTCCTCTAGGATTTGTCCTGTACTTAGCTCCATCCCGTTTATTTTTATCCTGAAAATTCCCCAGTCTTTGCCAATGTCAAGCATACCCATACCAGTTGAGGCTTCTCAGAGGAGGAAGGGGAGGACCATCCTCAGTGAATTTCATAAAAAGTTATCCTTTGTAGATAAAACTACACTAAATATATTCATGTCACCACATCATTGCAATAGTGTTTTTTAATCAATTAAGGTATACAGTAGCCTCAACATCACTTTGTAGGGTAGCACCATGGTGTGGCCAGAGGACAGCTAGCTTCTGTCATCCTCTTGGTACATTGACTTCAATACAAAACCTAGGAGGCTCTTGGTTCTCACCCCCTTCCATAGTCCTTACACAGTAATTATGACTTCTTGCAGCATGAACTGACATGTCCACCCAATCAAAGGATCAGAGAATGAATCTAGTACTGAAAGAATAAGCTACAGCTAGCTAGCACTGCAGTGCATAAAATGTGGTGAGTAGTTGACTCGGAGAAAGACAATAGTTTTCCACAAATTAATTCATTAAATGAAGAAGCAAGAGATTTCATAATTTTTTTCAGTTTCACTTACTTAGCTAGCAAATGCAGCTGACTAGTTCACAAACAAAGGTTAGTGGGAATACAACGTSGCTGCTATGAAAGTGAACTATTTATGCGTGATCAGGGGTATATTCAATCCGCCGTTTCTGTTAAAACAGTTCTTGAATGGTAGCAAACGAAATTGGGATAAAAATACCTGAATTTGTCCAATAGAATCTCTTGTTTGCAACTGTTGGACTAATGATTACTAACTATTGAATGTCATTTTTGGTGAGTTTGGACATTTACAAGCGGATGTGAACATTAGACATTGTGCAAGTGGCGCAGCGGTCTAAGGCACTGCATCTCAGTGCTAGAGGTGTCACTACAGACCCTGGTTCAATTCCAGGCTGTATCACAACCGGCCGTGATTGGGAGTCCCATAGGGTGGCGCACAATTGACCGAGCGTCGTCCGGGTTAGGGTTTGGCCGGGGTAGGCCGCCATTGTAATTAAGAATTTTTCTTAACTGACTTGTCTCGTTAAAGAAAATACAAAAATGAACAAAGTTTTGACTAATGCTAGTCTGAAGGAGCAACAGTACTGGCTCTGAAGCAGCAGGTGTAGGTTACACGCTGTGTCTGTGTGGAGTCTGGAGTCGCTAGGGAAACAGGCCTGCCTGCTCTGCTCTGATAAGAGGGGAGACTGGCCGAGAAAGGAAAGGAGAAAAAACGCAAGAAAATCAAAATAGTGACAGCTGTACAAATAACTAATCCAACGGGCTTTGACTTCTCAAACACGGCAGAAAGCTAAGACAATATGACGCCCGTCACTTTAGTAATTCAGCCACTTCGATTATTTAGCAAGTTAAATATAGGGTTTGCGTTAATGCAGAATTCTGCTTTTTTTTTACGCAGGAAAAAAATATACAACACGTAAGAAATATCTTGCTATGTTTTGTAAACGCATATGTAATTATCTTTTTATTGTAATTTTTGCATCATCAAACAAATTCGTTATGAAACGAATTTAGTGCTTCAGTTGCACTTCTCCACTCAGATGAGAATTCACGATCAGGCTTTCTGTTAGCAGACAGCACTCTTACTAATGTGTAACGTTAGCTACTTTACTACGGTACTTTTCTCGGTGTAGGCAGCAAACTTTTCTCCTGTAAAATTCAAGATTAACTTTAAGCAAAACATAACTMGCAACATTATTTCTATGATAAATGTTAAAAATATGATGGCCATGCAACGCTTTGGCAAAAAAATTGCTTGCTTTTTCATTATAAGCTCATTTACTTGTGAGGCTGCCAGCCAAATAGCGTGGCACTTCTGTTGTCATCTGATGAAAATAAAGCAATTTTCTGCCGAATGTGTTGTACTAATGTATTTTCTGTGAAGGAAAACTATAGTTGCATGTCCCTGATCACTCCATTGAAGCATAAAATACTTACTTTCAAGATGCTATTTTCAAAGTAAGCTTGACTGGCTGCGCGCGTGCGCTATCATGCATACATTTATTTTGTCCCCCTACACCAAACGCGATCACGACACGCAGGTTAAAATATCAAAACAAACTCTGAACCAATGACATTAATTTGGGGACAGGTCGAAAAGCATTAAACATGTATGGCAATTTAGCTAGTTAGCTTGCACTTGCTAGCTAACGTTAATTTGTCCTATTTAGCTAGCTTGCTGTTGCTAGATAATTTGTCCTGGGATATAAACATTGAGTTGTTATTTTACCTGAAATGCACAAGGTCCTCTACTCCGACAATTAATCCACACATAAAACGGCCAACCGAATCGTTTCTAGTCATCTCTCCTCCTTCCAGGCCTTTTCATCTTTGAACTTATATGGTGATTGGCATCTACACTTTTACCATGACAACCGGCAAAACATTTKGTCTTTCAATCATCCACGTGGGTATAACCAATGAGCAGATGGCATGTGGGTACCTGCTTCTATAAACCAATGAGGAGATGGGAGAGGCAGGACTTGCAGCGCGATCTGCGTCAGTAATAGAAATGAGTTCTATTTTAGCCCTTGGCATCGCAGACGCTCGTTGGCACGCGCGGGTGCAATAATTGAATAACATGGATTTCTGAATTTATTTTGCGACGCTCGCGCATGCGACGTGTCCGGTCTGGTCAGCATGTTAGAGGTTCATAATGTGACTGGTGAAATGAAGAACGAGATCTGCTTTATCTCCTAACGTATTGCACAAGTTGACTGCAGGTATTTACTTAAAGTAGCTACAAATATGAACATTTATTGAAAAGCTTCAAAGAAATAGTTGCTTTTTGCTCTGACATGTACTGTCAACTGTGGGACCTTATATAGACAGGTGGGTGCTTTTCCAAATCATGTCAAATCAATTGAATTTACCACAGGTGGACTCCAATCAAGTTGTGGAAACATCTAAAGGATGATTCATGGAAACAGGATGCACCTGAGCTCATTTTTGAGTCTTATAGCAAAGGGTCTGAATACTTTTGTAAATAAGCTATTTCCGTTTTTTTTGCCAAAATTTCTAAACTTGTTTTTGCTTTGTCWTTATGGGGTATTGTGTGGATTGAGGATTTAAAAACAAATAATAATMTATTAATTGGCTGTAACGTAACAAAATGTGGAWAAAGTCAAGGGGTCTGAATGCTTTCCGAATGCATTGTATCTGCCATTGTGAATCTTAGACTCCAGTCTGTGAGGCACATCGATCTGCATGTTGTACATGGTGAGATTGTAGACTCCTAAATTGATAGTGCAGTTTGTTTAGGTGATTTTACAGCTAACTAAGCTACGTGCTGATATTGTATTTGGTATTATTGTGTGTAGCTATGTTTGCTAGCCAGCCAGCCAAGAGGGCATTGCATTGTTGACTTGCACTACAACAGATTTCCGCAACGATATTCCATYTTTCTGCTAACCTTATTAAAACGGCAAAATGAAACATTTGTTGACAAAAAATATTGTAGGTGGGTATTAGGAGAAAGTGACTGGTATCAGGATCCATTTTCATTCAGGATTTATTCTGACATACAATGTTTTCTTATCATATAGCAAATCTCAGTTTTGGATGTAACTGAGATTATTCTATTTACACGTTGTAGTCGATTTTGACCCTAGAATAAAAAGTAAGATGCGTCCAAAGACAAACCATGAGATTGACACGGTAAGAGGGAAAGAGGGAGAGGGAGAGGTGTGGGGACGGAAGATTGAGGAGAAAGAAACAGTGCAGGTATGACAGCAGAGTGAGAGGAAAGTTACGTGACAGAGAAAAGCAACGAGAGAGAGAAGCAGGGATGATAGAGAGGAACCTTAAATCCGGTAGTGTGGTGGTTGTGAGTAGGTTGGGATTTTAGGTAGGTTGTGGGAGTGTGTCAACCCTGTCCTCACAACTCAATAGTGGGTTTCCCAGCCCAATATTTCCTTTGGCGCAGATCTAGAATCAGCTCACCCTTCCCACATACTAACCCTAACCATTTGGGATGAAAATACGAAACTGACCTTGATCAGTATCTAGGGGCATCCCCTTCCATCTATCAACCTTGTCTGCCATGACTAGCACCAGACTACACCCTGAAATCCCCTTTCAATAATGCACACTGATTCCCATGTCGTCACCCCATCCCCCCTAAACAAAACCAACACCGAGAGATGCAGTCAGAAACATTAACCATCTAATGACTCCTATTTGTAATGTGTAGTAGATGACGTTACTATGACTGATAAGCCCTACACACAGGGAGCAGGTTCTGTAGCTGTAGTATTCTTCTAATGTTCTAGTATAGTTCTACAGTCTTTATCAGAAGGATTCTGGCTCTTTTTGGCTCATCTTTTTTTGGATGATTTCCTTTCTTTTAGCCTTTTTTTTCTGTTAAATTGATACTGTACATTTGATCAAAATACATAATTTTTCAAAAGATAATTTGTGTCAATATGTGTAATGAGTTGACTGAAGTACCATCACTACTACAGAAGAGCAGAACACATCTCACACACACTATTCATGCAAGAGCAGCTGTATACTAGCTTCAGTCATTTATTCTGTGCATCCAGTACACCATTAATGCAGTGGCTTCCCTTGCCCCCGCCCCCCATCCCTCTTGGTGAGGTAGCCAGTGAAGTGGAAGACAGAGCTTTCTTCAAAAATATAGAACAAAAGGGGAAGTACACCCCCCCCCCCCCCCCCCCAACCCCCCCCCCCCCCCACCCCCCGGGGGGGTTTGGGGGGGCGAAGGGCCCCCACCCCCCCCCCCCCCTGGTAGAGGCTGACTGCCCCGTAGAGACAGATGAGGGAGGGGAGGATAGCCTAGGTTGAGTGGAGGAGAGGCACTTGTAAGCCCCCCTCTTCCCTCCTTCCTTCATCTCTCCTCCCTCTCTTTCCGTAGGGAGACGGGCGGGGCAGGAGTGGGGTGACGGGAGAGGGGTTAGATGAGGGAGAAGAATGGTTCAGGGGGGTATCTGGGCAGAGTAGGGGAGAACACAACGTGTTCATTGGCTGGTGGGCTGGCCTGTTAAGTATGTACYCACACATGCACGCACACGTGCATGCCACTCCCCATGCCGATAGGCTGTGTTTAAGCCATAACCAGCAGGATTGGTGAGTGCCATAGCCACATATCTTGCGTTGAATAATGTAGGAGTATGGAGTGGTGTATGGGCTGGGTATGGGGTCATACCTGAACTGGGCCCCCTAAGTTAAGTGGTTTCCTGCCCCCTGTGACAGCCAGCTAACCTGTCTGTTTTGGGGGTGTTGTGTATGGTTTGATGCCGTGCCATTATTGCCATCCTTTGTTACCCAGGTTCACTGATCCACTGGTTGAGAGTAGAGTAGATTAGGCCAATTTTGTCTCTGTACACATCACTGAGCCTGTTGTTTGACTAGGATCTACGATGAAGGGAATTGATTACTGGCTGTAATATCTCCCTCTACCCTCATTCATTAGACAGTGTAATGATTAATGATGATTTTCATGTAATTAATTTCACTGGAAATGTATTCCAGTAACATACATTGGTATTGATTGTGTTGTGTTCTCCTGGCGATGCTGATTAGTGGTTTGTTGGACTGTATTGGCTATGTGTGTTTGATACAGCACTGCTGTATCTGACTAGATCAACCAGATGGACTGGGGCTGGTGCTCCAAGGCCATTGTGAGAAGTTGTGTGGTTGCTGGGCTCCCCAGAGAGGGTATTGATAGGGTCATATTAGCCCCTTGGACTGGACTGGGTTGGGCTGTCCAGTCTGACCCTACCATCTGCTCTTCTCATCACACAGTATGACCCAGAATTGGACAGAGAATTGAACTGGGTGGAACACTGGGATACAGGTGATCATCAGAACACACACACACACACACACACACACACACACACACACACACACACACACACACACACACACACACACACACACACACACACACACACACACACACACACACACACACACACACACACACACACACACACACACACACACACACGAGCCAACATTGGAATGCCATCCAGGACCGATATAATAGATGGTGTCAGAGGAAAGCCCATAAAATTGTCAGACTCCAGTCACCCAAGTTATAGACTGTTTTCTCTGCTATCGCACGGAAAGCGGTACCGGAGCGCCAAGTCTAGGACCAAAAGGCTCCTCAACAGCTTCTATCCCCAATCCATAAGACTGCTGAACAATTCATAAAATCGCCACTGGACAATTTACATTGACCCCCCCTCTTGTACACTGCTGCTACTTGCTGTTATCTATGCATAGTCATTTCACCCTACCTAAACTCAAACTACCTAAAGTCCTCTCACTGTCAACTGCGTTTATTTTCAGCAAACTTAACATGTGTAAATATTCGTATGAACATAACAAGATTCAACAACTGAGACATAAACGGAACATGTTCCACAGACATGTGACTAACAGAAATGGAATAATGTGTCCCTGAACAAAGGGGGGGTCAAAATCAAAAGCAACAGTCAGTATCTGGTGTGGCCACCAGCTGCATTAAGTACTGCAATTAAGTACTGTTTTTATTTCTTTACTTACCTATTGTTCACCTAATACCTTTTTTGCACTATTGGTTAGAGCCTGTAAGTAAGCATTTCACTGTAAGGTCTACACCTGTTGTATTCGGTGCACGTGACAAATAAACTTTGATGGACTCTCCTCCTCATGGACTGCACCAGATTTGCCAGTTCTTGCTGTGAGATGTTACCCCACTCTTCCACCATGGCACCTGCAAGATCCCGGACATTTCTAGGGGGAATGGCCCTAGCCCTCACCCTCCGATCCAACAGGTTCCAGACGTGCTCAATGGGATTGAGATCCGMGCTCTTTCCTAGCCATGGCAGAACACTGACATTCCTGTCTTGCAGGAAATCCCACATAGAACGAGCAGTATGGTTGGTGGCATTGTCATGCTGGAGGGTCATATCAGGATGAGACTGCAGGACGGGTACCGCATGAGGGAGGAGGATGTCTTCCCTGTAACGCACAGTGTTGAGATTGCCTGCAATGACAACAAGCTCAGTCCGATGATGCTGTTACACACCACCCCAGACCATGACAGACCCTCCACTTCCAAATTGATCCCGCTGCAGAGTACAGGCCTCGGTGTAACGCTCATTCCTCGGTGTAAATGCAAATCCGACCATCACCCCTGGTGAGATAAAACCGCGACTGGTTAGTGAAAAGCACTTTTTGCCAGTCCTGTCTGGTCCAGCGACGGTGGGTTTGTACCCATAGGCGACGTTGTTGCCGGTGATGTCTGGTGAGGACCTGCCTTACAACAGGCCTACAAGCCCTCTGTCCAGCCTCTCTCAGCCTATTGCGGACAGTCTGAGCACTGATGGAGGGATTGTTTGTTCCTGGTGTAACTCGAGCAGTTGTTGCCATCCTGTACCTGTCCCACAGGTGTGATGTTCGGATGTACCGATCCTGTGCAGGTGTTGTTACACGTGGTCTGCCACTGCGAGGACGATCAGCTGTCCGTTCTGTCTCCCTGTAGCGCTGTCTTAGGCATCTCACGGTACGGACATTGCAATTTATTGCCCTGGTTACATCTGCAGTCCTCATGCCTCCTTGCAGCATGCCTAAGGCACGTTCACGCAGATGAGCAGGGACCCTGGGCATCTTTCTTTTTGTTTTTTTTCAMTGTCAGTAGAKAGGCCTCTTTAGTGTTTTCATAACTGTGATCTTAATTGCCTACCGTCTGTAAGCTGTTAGTGTCTTAACGACCGTTCCACAGGTGCATGTTCATTAATTGTTTCTGGTTCATTGAACAAGCATGGGAAACAGTGTTTAAACCCTTTACAATGAAGATCTGTGAAGTTATTTGGATTTTTACGAATTATCTTTGAAAGACGGGGTCCTGAAAAAGGGCCGTTTCTTTTTTTTGCTGAGTTTACATGTACAAATTACCTCAACTAACCCTTACCCCGCACACTGACTCAGTACCGGTGCCCCCTGTATATAGCCTTGTTATTCTTCTTGTGTTACTTTTTATAACTTTTTATTTTAGTCTACTTGGTAAATATTTTCTTAACTCTTCTTGAACTGCACTGTTGGTTAAGGGCTTGTAAGTAAGCGTTTCACGGTAAAGTCTACACTTGTTGTATTCGGTGCATGTGAGAGTTTGGTTTGATTTGGAAATGGAGTATTGCGGGGATCTTAGAGGATGTCTCCTCAGACGTGAGTCTGGCAAGATTGGATCTCTTGTGTGTGTGTGCGCCCCACAGACTGGCAAATTCCATCTGGCACATTGCTCCCAGTGTATTGTGGAGAGACAGAGCAGCGCTCTAGGCCAACTATGTCTCTAGGAGGGGATCCTCCCTCTAGACTTGACYTTGTTCTGCCTCACTTATCCTCCCATGTTTCTCCTGTCTTCCCATCCTAAAGGGGAGAGAGATGTTTTGGCGGGATGAAGGAAAGAAACTAGGGGTGGAAAAGCAGGAGTTGGAGGTCTGAGGAGAGCACTTCCCTCCTGTTCCCCCCCATCTTGAAGGAGAGAGGGGTTGAAAAGGAGGTGTTGAAGGAAAGGGGGGTTGGAGGGCAGAGGGAGCACTTTAGAGGGGCTTTGTTGCCTGCAGCATGACTTTCAAATCTCTCTCACACACACACACAGTTAATTGGTTRGTTATTGTTAGGGAGGGGCTTTGAAACAGTGATTCCTCAAGTCCCGAAGCCGTCAGATGTATCTGCAGCTAAAAGCCTCAACACTAATCAAATCAAATGTATTTATGTAGCCCTTCTTACATCAGCTGATATCTCAAAGTGCTGTACAGAAACCCAGCCTAAAACCCCAAACAGCAAGCAATGCAGGTGTAGAAGCACGGTGGCTAGGAAAAACTCCCTAGAAAGGCCAAAACCTAGGAAGAAACCTAGAGAGGAACCAGGCTATGAGGGGTGGCCAGTCCTCTTRTGGCTGTGCCGGGTGYAGATTATAACAGAACATGGCCAAGATGTTCAAATGTTCATAAATMACCAGCAMGGTCAAATAATAATAATCACAGTAGTTGTCGAGGGTGCAGCAAGTCAGCACCTCAGGAGTAAATGTCAGTTGGCTTTTCATAGCCGATCATTAACACACACACACACACACACAAACTTGACATTCACCAAGGTTCAGCTTGCAGTGAACTAATCTATTTTGTCTCTGACACGAGCACAGCAACCTTTTTGCCCCCATCACTCCCTAACTCCAACAGTCTCAAACAGAGAAAAACACGGTTCACCTGCATCGCTCCAGATCACAGACTGGTAGTGATGTGGTAGTAGTGTGTACCGTGTCTTTAGTGCGGGCCAGTACAGCCAGCAACTGTTGTTTTGTCTGGTTATGACAGAGGCTTATTTGTGAAGCCATTCATGACACTTTAGCACACCCAGACTGTAGGAGACCAACAGGCTAGTCCATAGTCCTCAAGAAAATGGGGCTAATGCAACCTCTTCTGCGAGGGTGAGGAAGATGGGGAGATGAGGAAGAGAGCGAGAGAGTATCAACCATTCAGTTTTGACATCTCTCCCGAAAGAATAACAAAGACACAACATACACAAATAGTGTTCCATTTTGGATGTTGTTCTCATACAAGAGAAAGAGACAGAAATAAAGAGAGCGAACAGAAGAGAAGGAGAGAGTGGATTAGAAGAGCGCGAGGGGCTCTGCGCGCACGCTCAAGAAATAGAAAGAGCGAGAGAGGGGGTGGGAGTGAGTGAGCAAAAGAGAGCGAAAGGGAGGGAGTGCTTTCTGTCTACCCTAGCAACGGTTGGCTGTGGCTGTCTCTAGCCTGCTGTTGGAGCTCAGCCTGACAGCAACTGCTAAAGTAGAGGGCTGTGGACACACGCACTTTTGTTCTCTCCGCCTGTTGGATCCCAGTTTATTTGTATTTTTTCTTCTTTTGTTGCCTGAGATGACGACTGCCTTTCACCCGTGAATAAGAACAACAAAAAGAGGGTGTATTCAGCGGAAGCAGAGGAAGAGAGAGAAAAGGTATTGAGTGATAGAGAAGGGAGGAGAAAGGGAAAGAAGCATTTTTGAAGAGGAATCATTGCTGGAGGATGGAGCCCCTGAGCACTCGTGGCCTCCCCCGACTCTCTTGGATAGATACACTCTACAGCAGTATGTATCACTCTCTCTCCTCCTCTCTTCCTTCATCCCTCACCCACCACGTTCTCTGAGCTGAGATGTCTGATCTCATTAGGAACAGACACACATGCGCGCACACTGGGTTTTGTCACGACTCCCAATGAGTGCCCATCACTATAGCTGTCCATAACAACACACCCCAGTCCTACATGTATTATTTCAGCCTTCGAGGAGCACTGTTTTGGCCATTCATCTAAAGTGTGTGTGTACAGAGAAACGTCCGTGCCTGTATATCCCTCTCTTCTAATGATGATATTAGGTCATGTGTCACCTGTGGAAGTGCACAAATATATTAGCATATTTAACCAACCAGGACATATAGAAAGTGTTGGGGAAGCTACTCCGAAAATGTAGTTTACCAAGCTACCAATCACTTCACACTGGAAGAAGTTGGTCTTCATTAAAGCTACCCTTCAGAAACATTGTAGTTTACCAAGCTACCAATCACTTCACACTGGAAGAAGTTGGTCTTCATTAAAGCTACCCTTCAGAAACATTGTAGTTTACTAAAGTTACTTCAAAAAAGTAGTTCACTACATCCAAACTACGRATGTACATCTYAAATGTCASACTACAAATTGAAAGAACAGGTCACTTTGGTGTCATAAGCTACCAGAATGTGTACGGTAATCTAGCCTATTAAACACAAAAACAATGTTTCAAGTGAGAATTAGGCAGGTCTGATGCAAAGAATTACAATTATTGCCTTCACCCACATTTAATTTTTTGGTAAAAAAATGAGATGAACTATTGAAKATACTACCTACATTTGACTTTAGTTCAACTACCACCAAACTACTGCCAGATGTACTTACATGTTTTTAGTTATCTGTAGTTCACTACTCCCCAACACTGCCACTTGACAGTGTAAATTGTACAGATAACTTGGTATAGTGTTCTAACCAGGACACAAGCTGTGATGGTGCATTATTCAGTCATTCCGTTGTTTATTGTCCATGTAGATTCTTCATTGTGGTCAGTGTTTTTATTGGACAGTTTCTGTGAATGCCTGTTTTTTATTTATTATCCTGTAGGGTAGGCTAATGTAGTGCCTGACAAAATGTTTGTGTAGAAAATGGCCAGGATCATGAATCATGATGATTAATGTATGTTTCAATGTAGAATTAGAATATTCTTGATGATCTGTACTTAAGGATCTAGTTGTTGTCTTTACTCAGCATTCTTTGTATACAATAGCTTTTAAGATGTGTGTGTGTGTGCACGACTTACCCATACATGCATGAGTCGTGATGTGATTCCGATGGTCTCTGAGTCTTGTCTCAAAGGAGAGATTAGGTTTATGTAACAGCTTGTGGTCGTTTATTCTGCTGTATCGCTATTGTTCCCAGTTAATCTGCCCGTTGCGGGGGGACAGAGTGGGATGGAGAGCGGTGAGAGAATGAGGGGTGGTGGGAAAGTGAGAGCGAGGGGAAGGTAGAGGAAGATTAGGGAAGAGCGAGGGGAAGGTAGAGGAAGAGTGGGGGAGAGCGTGAGGATGGGAGGGGAAGGTAGTGGGGGAGATCGAGAGGTTGGGAGGGGAAGGTAGAGGAAGAGTGGGAGAAGGTGGAGGAGAGGGATGGTGGGAGAGCTGAAGAAGAGGGGTATTAGTGGTGGGGGGTTTTAAACAGTTGAAAGGCAATGGGGGGATAAGAGCATAAAGTACCATATTGTCAGGCCTAATGGGTTTACCAGGAAAAACATTTATTGGCATGGATAACACTTTGTCTGTGTTGATGACTCCATCTAAGAACTTACCCACGTTGGATACAGAGCAACACACAGAATCAAATCAAATGTATTTATAAAGCCCTTTTTACATCAGCTGATGTCACAAAGTGCTGTATAGAAACTCAGCCTAAAACCCCAAACAGCAAGCAATGCAGYTGTAGAAGCATGGTGGCTAGGAACAACTCCCTAGAAAGGCCAGAACCTAGGAAGAAACCTAGAGAGGAACCAGGCTWTGAGGGGTGGCCAGTCCTCTTCTGGCTGTGCTAGGTGGAGATTATGAGAGTACATGGCCATTGAGGCCAGATTGTTCTTCATGATCACAGTGGTTGTACAGGGTGCAACATGTCAGCACAACCCGCGATCACACAGGGGGTTGTTCACCAGATAAGTACAGTTATTCATCATTAGTCAGGATTATTCATGCATGTTTATCTTTTTTGCAAATGATCACCCTATTCTTTGCAGCACTACATATTAAAATACATCAAGCAGAAATAGACCACATTGAAAAGACTGTATGAGACAGTCAGTGGTGGTCTAACAATGAATAAAGACCATCCGGGCCGGGTTTGAAGTGGCTAGCAGCCGGTGGTTGAAGGAATTGTCTCGTTTGGC
This sequence comes from Salvelinus sp. IW2-2015, assembly GCF_002910315.2. Lineage (NCBI taxonomy): Eukaryota > Metazoa > Chordata > Actinopteri > Salmoniformes > Salmonidae > Salvelinus > Salvelinus sp. IW2-2015. The sequence goes on along the minus strand of NC_036863.1, from coordinate 22,814,167 downwards.
AGCAGCACAGCAGCACTGACAATGAAAGTGTCATTACACATCTCATTTCCTGTGTGAGTAGGTTAGACGTCTAACAAAGACCTTCTAATGAAGGAATAACAAGAGACCTTGTTGACTCAGATGGTCCTGGAGTTTAGTGTTAGATTATATTGAAGGCTACTTCCATTACATTATATTCTCCTCTCTTTTTCTCATCCTTCTATCATCCCTTCATCAGTGGAGTGACAGATCAATTGGACAGTCAGTGAGGGTGATGATTAATGTTGTGGAGAAATAAATGTTTGACTCTTTACTGCAGCAGTCTTGGCCAACCCACTCATGCCCCTCTGATGATATTCAGTCGCACTCTCACCGTCTCACACACACTTGTCACTCATTCATACAAAGTTCTTCCTGCCCTCCTCTCTGCCAAACCCCTTTTCAGAGAGGCAACCTACAGACTCATGAAAACTCTGCTTGGGTACAATAACATGCACAGCCATGATTGTGTGTATACAGATAGATAGATGGATCTAGGCTAGCATTATCTAGGTTAGCATTAACAGTTTATCATTTGTTTTGACAAACTCCATATCTGGCAAATAGGATATTTCTGTCCATGTGAGCACTGAGGTTGGTTTCAGTGTCTCGTCTCCAGTATTTTCACTTTAGCTCAAAGCCAAAGCCAACCGTACATTTTCATTATATTATATTCAGAGAAATCGTCTGGAGTCATGTGACGCTGATGCTGAAGCAAAACATCAAAGGAGAGGGATTATGTAAGAGACAGACTATAGCCTTAAATATGGCAGCAGAGGACACACACACACACACACACACACACACCAAATCCTAGTCACTGCAGGGAAGACTGACTTGGGAGTACCAAGATTTTAGCTCCACACGTGTCAAGAGGCAGTAACACTGCTGTGCCAATCCTGTACAACTATAGCCAGCTGTCTGCAGTGTTGGTGCAGTGGCCACTGTGATGCTAGGCATCATGCCACTGTGCTACACTGTGATGCCAGACATCATGCCACTGTGCTACACTGTGATGCCAGACATCATGCCACTGTGCTACACTGTGATGCCAGACATCATGCCACTGTGATGCCAGGTCATGCCACCGTGATGCCAGGCTAATCATCGCCACTGCTGATGCCAAGGCATCATGCCTGGGCACACTGTGATGCCAGGACTCATGCCACTGTAAGGTAGCATGGATGACAGCTGCACACCTGTGATGCAACTGTGCCGGATGCCAGGCCATCACTGTGTCACTGTGATGCCACGACATCATGCACACTGTTGATGCCAAGGCATCATCGCACTGGTGATGCGGCATCATGCACTGGTATGCAGGCGATCATCCACTGCGAATGACCAGCATCATGCCACTGTTGTACACCGTGACAACAGCATCCATAGCCACTGTGAATGCAGGCATACATGCCACTAACGTTGCTAACACTGTGATGCACACGACCATCTCATGGCCACTGTCTCACTTGATAAGCGCAGACCTATCCATGCCACTCGTAGAATGCCAGGCATCATGGCCACTGATGCCGCAGCATGCCACCGTGCATGCCAACAGGCAAGACCATGCCACCCAATCCGATGCCAGCAGGAATATGCCACGTACGATGCCAGCCAGGAATGCCACCGTTGGATGCAGTCAGCATGACCACCGGTGATGCCAGGCAGGACTTGACGTAGATGAGCAGGATGCCATGCGTAGAGCAAGGAGCAAGACTGGTTGATGGCCAGGGCAGGATAGCCACAGGTGACTGCCAGGCACAATAGCCACTGTGATTTGCCAGGCATCATGCCACTGATGATGCCAGGCGCATGCCACTGTTGATGCCAGCAATGCCACTGTGAATGCCATGCAGCATGCCACTGTGCTAGCTGAATCAGGCCCTCCTGGTTGGCTGTGTAATGATGTCAGCCATTAGAGCTCCAGCGGAGGTTTGTAGTATCCACTACTTCACATACATGTTTCATGGTATTTTTTACTTTAATATTTGTGTTGTGTGGCCGGTATTGAACTCTGATTCTGTACAATGATCCTATTGTCTTTGGCTGTAGAGATTTGAGTTGAGGGCTGGTTTATGAAGCAGAGACTGAGGTCCAGGGTTTGAAGCCTAAACAGTATGAGAGAAGCTGTTGTAAGGTTAATCTTATGTTCAGAAATGACAATCACCATGGGGTCATTCCATGTGAAAGTGGATGGAATGCAGTGTGGCATTTTGAGCAGGGGGTTAGTTGGATGGTTGGTTTATGTAACAGGGCCTAAAGGGCTTTCAATAGTATACAATATACACTATGAACGATAGCTTATCTCATGAAATACTCTCTAGAAAGCCGCTTTTGCTMTTGCGCTAGTCTATCCTATTGCGGATGCAATGCTAAGACATCTATCTAGACTATTAGTGCCTGGTTATGAAGCCAGTGTTCTGCCCACTGTAGAAGTGATCACATCAGCAGCCTGTCTAACGAAGAGCCTGGTCTGTGTTGAACTGTGTATGTCAGTGCTAACATAGAGGGAATGGATCCTACTTCTATGAGTTCGCCAAGAGAATAATGGAGTCTGTATGTGMACCTATTTACAGCCACTGTGTGGATCCATTGTGTTAGCAGTGTACTAACCCCTGATGCCTAAAGAGCTGCGTGCTTAATGATGGTTATTAGTGTATCTGAGCATCAGGGTGTGTTTGTGTTTGGCTCTGTTTTAGCAAATGGGGACAGCAAAGTGATTTTGGAGACCTTCCCAGAAACTAGAGAGAGATGGGAAAGAGGGCAGAGAGAGAGGGAGTGTGTCGGGGTAATTTAATAGGCTACTAGCTGAAGGTGTGTAACCCATTCATCACATTCACCCCTGAAAAAAACGATCTCAACATATTACTATCTCATTGTGTCAAAATCAGTTGGTCACCTGTGGATGGATGGTACTGTGGTCTACTGGATGGATGGTATGTGGTCTACTGTGGATGGATGGTACTGTGGTCTACTGTGGATGGATGGTACTGTGGTCTACTGTGGATGGATGGTACTGTGGTCTACTGTGGATGATTCTGTTCCAAACACATCCATTGGGTCTCGACCACAGAACAGGTCCTTCGACTGCCTCACCACTCTGTCGAATCCTGCTTTAGATTGTGGCTCTACAGCCTAGAAACAGAGCTACAGCTAACTTAGTGGCTCTGATAATGTCAATACACCCAACCTTACATGGATTTAGTGATGCTTTATGGATGTTTTATGAAGCCTGCTTCCCATACTTCCATAGTCCCTACTGTACAAACCACCTCCCATTGTCCAAAGACCCCCTCTGTCTCCACTCTCCTCCCCTTTTTCTGTTGTAGAAACAGAAATATTTTCATCCATTCCTTGGGGTTGGGCGAGGAACTGGGGCTGGGCGAGGAACTGGGAATTATGTAATCTGGAGCACATCCATTTTTATWCTAAATCATCTGAAACAATAGACAATTTGGGCATTGGTGCACGTGATAAGGAAAGGAGAGATTTGTGGAGATTTGAGGAAGAGAGAGCGGGTGTTTTAGATGGGAGATGAGAGTGAGTTACTGAGAGAGATTGYAAGCGATGAGGGGAGAAGGAGAGCGATAGAGTGTGAGAGCTGAGAGCAGAGGGAGGGTTTATCTGAGAGTAATTGCCCCAGTGTGTAATTCATCAGCTGTTCTCCTCTAGTCTACCTGCCAAGTGACTGGCATTAGTATTCTGCTGCAGCAGAGCCAACCTACCCGCCTGGCTGGCCCGCCTCATACTGCAGAATCACTAAGGAGTACCACTGACGGGGGAAATGACTGCCTGGGAATGCAGAGGTACCACACACACACACACACACACACACACACACACACACACCTCCAGTGCATTCCAGAGACATACCTGTCAGTTGTTTGAGTTTGAACAAACACTTCTGCTGTGCTATTATGACTGTCTGCTGTTAGGTGTATTGTGTTTTTTAGTGGGTCTTTGGTCTTCAACAATCAGCTGCCATGACCAGTGCAGGGTTGGGTGTGTAGATGCTGGGTGAACTGAACAGGCCACGGCTGTAGACAGAGAGAGGTTGGACATGATAAAATAATATCTAAAATATCTAAAATAAGCTGTGATTTAGTACCCAAACAGGCCTGTGTAAAGTTTAGCAAATGCAAAAGAATGATTAAAAAAAATATATATATATATTAATTGTTTCCTTTCTGTTCCAATGACTTATTGTGGTTAGAGTGTTGGACTAGTAACCGAAGGTTGCAAGATCGAATCCCCAAGCTGACAAGGTAAAAATCTGTTTTTCTGCCCCTGAACAAGGCAGTAAACTTCTTTGATATAGGGGGCAGCATTTTCACTTTTGGATGAATTGCGTGCCCATAGTGAACTGCCTCCTACTCTGTCCCAGATGCGAATATATGCATATTATTATTACTATTGGATATAAAACACTCTGAYGTTTCTAAAACTGTTTGAACGATGTCTGTGAGTATAACAGAACTCATATGGCAGGCGAAATCCTGAGAAAAATCCAAACAGGAAGTGAGAATTCTGAGACTGGTCAACGTTCAACTCATCGCCTATTCAATTCCCTGTAAGATATGGATTTGTTTGCACTTCCTACGCCTTCCACTAGATGTCAACAGTCTGTAGAACGTGGAATGAAGCTTATGCTGTGTTGTGGGGCTGGATGAGAGGGGAATGAGTCAGTGGTCTGGCAGATTGCCAGTTCCTGGTCACGCGCTTTCCTCATGATATCGCCTTGCGTTCCATAACTTCTACAGACACGAAGGAATGCTCCGGTTGGAACGTTATTGGATATATATGATAACAACATCCTGAAGATTGATTCTCTACTTAGTTTGACCAGTTTATTCGACCTGTTATAACTTTTGAAGTTTTTGTCCGAGTTTGCCTGCATCTGCGTGAGCGTTTGGACATGTGCACTGAACATGCTAGCAAAAGTAGCTACTTAGACATAAGTAATGGACATTATCGAACAAAACAACGATTTATTGTGGAACTAGGATTCCTGGGAGTGCATTCTGATGAAGATGATCAAAGGTAAGGGAATATTTATGATGTAATTTCGTATTTCTGTTGACTCCAACATAGCGGAGAKATTTTGTTCTTTTTGAGCGCCGTCTCAGATTATTGCATGGTGTGCTTTTTACGTAAAGTTTTTTTGAAATCTGACACAGCGGTTAATTTTGACGGACTCCAGGAAGAGTAGGGGTCTAATTAAGGCAATGGCTCTTTTTTGTCTCCTAACTTCACTGCTGCCTCAACACCAATATGCTGGGCTACAATTTCAGTCGTTTCTTAGAGGGCTGCATTGTGCCATCCCCACGGCCTCCACAATGGATTAGTCCACTCAGACAGGTGTCTTGTACGCCATACATTTTGGGGTTTTGCTTTGTTTGACTAAACAAATCTCGGTTGAACAACGGCCTATCGACCAAACAATAGACAGCCTATAGACACTCATTCTGTAGAAAACAAACAACCAATCTATCACTATCTATTGACTTTGACTTTGTTTGATCCCAGGTGTGAAACCTTTAAACCAAACACCCATTAAACTGCAAATTTTAGTCCCTGTTTTTTTTCTGTGTGTGATTTAAAGATTGATGGAATGGTATGGTGTGCCCCTCCCCCCCTTCCCCCCCCCCCCCCCCCCCGCTGGTCTCTGAGGTGTCGGTCTCTTGGCTTCTTCCCAGGTAGTGTTACAGTATTTCTGGGAGATAAGAAACAAAATGGCTTCTCTCCGTGTGTGTGTTTACACTGAAAAGGTCAGAACCTAGAGAGAGAGAGAGAGAATCACTATTGGGTACTCTGTTATTGCTCCAGTCAAGCCCAGCAAATGACTGCTATTTCTACTGCTTTCACATGAGGATTGCTGTTCAGTGTCTTTCTACTACACACATTACTAACTCTGTCTCTTCCAAGCACCATGTTTTGTATGTCGTGACCTTTTGTAATGAGAGCCAAACTAAAATCAATGTTGCACAGGCCTGAAATACTTACGAGCCCTTTTCCAACAATGCAGAGTTACAAAGTAAGAACCTTTGCAAYTAGAAAATAGTAACACAATAACGAAGCTATGTACAAGTACTGGTACTGAGTCAATGTGCAGGGATATGAGGTAGTTTAAAGCATCCACCCGTACCTCTGKTTCAGAGGYGTTGGGTTAAATGCAGAAGACGCATTTCAGTTGAATGCATTCAGTTGTACAACTGACTAGATATCCCTCTTTCCCTAATTGAGGTAATATATACATGTAGGTAGGGGTAAAATTGACTAGGCAATCAGGATAGATAAACAYAGTAGCAGTTGCATATGTAAAAGTGTGTGTTGGCGTGTAAGTACAGTATGTGTGAGTGTGTGGGTAGAGTCCAGTGAGTGTGTGGGTAGAGTCCAGTGAGTGTTTGGGTAGAGTCCAGTGAGTGTGCATAGTCAATGCAAATAGTCTGTATCATTTTATTAACTCTTCTACATTTTCTGTGCCCCTGCGGAAATCTAATTAACATAATAAAAAATCCCCATCAAAATCTGTCAGTTTAAGCGAGAGATGTTTTTTGGCATGGCCTTCGGTTCAATCCACCGCATCTGCCAGTATCGCCCTTCCGCACTTGCGGTGAAAGGGGGCAGAGCAAAGGCGGTGTATGTCAGACCATGAGACATCCCGAAAATCGATATTCTACTGAAAACGTCTGTGGCGTCTGAACGGTTTGGCCTACAAAACTATTTTGTCCCCTCTGTGGAAAGATGAAACTCTAACAAACACAAGAGTCACAGGACTCGTCTGAAGTTGGTACAGCCTCTTCTGCCAACTTCTGTCTGTAGTGTCCGAACAGTTTGGGCTACACACTAATATAATACCCCTCTGTGGAAAGATGAGTCTCTCTCTCACGAACACGAGCATTAGTGAGGTCAGGTATTGATGTTAGGCGTGGCTCACAGTCGGCGTTCCAATTCATCTCAAAGGTGTTCGATGGGGTTGAGGTTAGGGTTCTGTGCAGGCCAGTCAAGTTCTTCCACACCGATCTCGACAAACCATTTCTGTATTGACTTCGCTTTTGGCATGGGGGCATTGTCATGCTGAAACAGGAAAGGGGCTTCCCCAAACTGTTGTTACAAAGTTGGAAGCACAGAATCGTCTAGAATGTCATTGTATCCTGTAGTGTTAATTTTCCCTTCACTGGAACTAAGGAGCCTGAAACATGAAAAACAGCCCCAGACCATTATTCCTCTTCCACCAAACTTTACAGTTGGTACTATGCATTCTGGCAGGTAGCGTTCTCCTGGCATCCGCCAATCCCAGATTCCGTCAGACTCTGTAGTGATTCATCACTCCAGAGAATGCGTTTCCACTGCTCCAGTCCAACGGCAGCAAGCTTTACACTACTCCATTTGACATTTGCTATTGCGCATGGTGATCTTAGGCTTGCATGTGGCTGCTTGGCCATAGAAACCCATTTCATGAAGCTGAAAGTTGAAAGTCACCATTGTTTTCCTATGGAGATTGCATGGCTGTGTACTCGCTTTTATACACCTGTTAGCAATGGGTGTGGCTGAAATAGCCAAATCCGCTTATTTGAAAGGGTGTTCACATACTTTTGTGTTTAGTGCCTAAAATAAGGGGTTAAATACATATATATACAGTACCAGACCAAACGTATGGACACACCTACTCATTCCAGGGTTTTTCTTTATTTGTACTATTTTCCACAATGTAGAATAGTAGTGAAGGCATCAAAACTATGAAATAACACATATGGAATCATGTAGTAACCAAAAAAGTGTTTAACAAATCAAAATATATTTGAGATACTTTAAAGTCGSCACCCTTTGCCTTGAAGACAGCTTTGCACAAGTTTGACATTCTCTCAACCAGCTTCACCTGGAATGCTTTTCCAACAGTCTTGAAGGAGTTCAGTTCACTCTATTTTCCATGGAGAATACTGGATGTGGTGACTAGAAGGAAGGAGTCCTCTGTACGAGCATTACATAACACCCCACATACACCCACACTCCCTCTCCATCCCCCTCTTTCTTCACATTTTCTTTACCCGCTCTCTCCGTTGCAGTCTCCCTCTCTTTTTGATCTTTGCTCTCTGTCTCCCTCTGTCTCTCTTTCTCTCTCTTCACACTGTCTCTCTATCGACACACACATCCCCAGACCCAGTCAGTCTCAGGGCTTACAGTAGAGAGGACAGTAAAAGCCTTGTGCAGTGCCTCTGTCAGGGTCTGTCCTGTCATCTCTTATACAAGGGGCTTATTCAGGGGGATGCGATGTTACACAACATTGCTATAGATGTTACACAACATTGCTACACACACAACCATAATAGTTGTTTCCTATTTAGGCCTATTGGATATTTATTAAGTAATTATTTATTGAGGTTTTTGTCTCATTATTGAATCTCTGCTAGCTAGCTACATGCCATTTTCTCTTTTAGAATTAACGACAGGGTCAAAATATGATAAAAGAACTAACGACTTGCCCGCTTGGGTAGCAACTTCAGAATGCAATAAGAAATTCACTCATTAAAATATATATWTTTTTAAACAAACATCATGGCAAACTTTTTATAAATGCGATAATGCCCTTGAAACCGGGAGTTATCGTGTGATAATGCCCTTGAAACCGGGAGTTATCGTGTGATAATGCCCTTGAAACCGGGTTCTCAGGCATTATTTCTTAAGTGGCCTACCTATCTCGCCAGTGGCTCGGGTTGGCCAGCTAATTAGCGTGTACGGCGCTGGGTGCCATGGTAACGGTGGTGGTGGTGGTGGTTGATGTATGCATGTGGCATTTGAGAGAGAAAGGGTCCTTATCTCTTCCCTCTACAGGCATACGGCTGAACAGCCTCATCTGATGACGAGACCTGCTTCTGTCATTTCCTCTGTTTGTTCTCCCTCTCCTGTAAAACATCACTCTCCCTCTCCCTCCTCCTTTCAGTATGGCATGCTATGGTTGTCAATCGCTTTGTGTGAGAGGTTGGATTATGCATTTGTGTGTGTGTGCACGTGTATGTGTGTKTTTTATTATGTTCCAGTCAAGCCCACATATGCATATTTCACCAACATATACTAGAAGTGTGTTCAGCCCACTTCGACAAACAATTTGGATCATTTGTCGAGCAATTTGATTACTTGTCATTATAGTTTTGCTCACATTCTAGCCTACTCATGTGAACTAGTGTGAACCCATACTACAGTACCTCTGTGCTCACAATCTCACCTTAACCCCACTGGCGTAGCACACAGTGCCGCATATGAACACGTCATGAGCCATGATTTATTACATTTTTGAATTACAGGAAACTGCTAAATTTTCCCTCAGGCTCATGTCAAAATGTGTAAAATAGCATGAGATCAGCTATACAATGGCATATGTTCTCCTGCCCCTGCTAATAAATCCATACAATATACACCATGCATATTATTCTCTGCCCCATGGCTAAGAAATCCAATAAATTATCACATAGCTATGTTTCTCTGCCCATTGGCTAAGCGAAATCCATAATATACACATTGCATAGTTTCTCGGCCCCAATGCTAACGCTCACAATCCATAAATATACAAAACAAATGCATAGAGTTTGCTGCCCCAGCTAAGTAATCCATAAAATATACACCAATGGCTATCGTTTCTCGCCCCACTGCGCTAAGATAAATCCACAAATAGACACAAGACATATTTCTCTCTGCCCCATGGCTAGTAATCCATACTGTAATATACACGAATGCATCTGTTTCCTCTGCCCCATGGCTAAGTAAATCCATAAATATATACACAGCCTTTAGAAAGTCTTAACCCTTTTTACTTTTAACACATTTTGTTGTTACAGCCCAAATTTTAAATCCARTAAATTMAGATMTTGTGTCACTGATCTACACACAATACCCCATAATGTCAAAGAGGAATTATGTTTACAAATGAATGAAAGCTGAAATGTCTTGAGTTAAGTATTCAACCCTTTTATTATGGCAAGCCTAAATAAGTTTTGGAGTATAAATTTGCTTAACAAGTCACATAATAATTTGCATGGACCTACTCTGTGTGCATTCTTGTGTTTTGACATGTTTTTTTAAATGACTACCTGATCTCTGTACACCACACATACAATTATCTGTAAGGTCCCTCAGTCGAGAAGTGAATTCTAAGCACAGGTTTTCCAATGATTTGCAAAGAAGGGCACCTATTGGTAGAAAAAAAATATACAAAAAAAAAAGCAGACATTGAATGTCCCTTTGAGCATGGTGCAGTTCTTAATTACACTACAAAGATACAGGCACCCTTCCAAACTCAGTTGCCATCGAGGAAGGAAACCACTCAGGGATTTCAACATGGTGGTTTTAAAACCATTAGAGTTTAATTGGTGTGATAGGAGAAAATTGAGGATGGATCAACAACATTGTAGTTACTCCACTATACTACCCTAAACAACAGAGTGAAATGACGGAAACCTGTACAGAATAAAAATATTCCAAAACATGCATCCTGTTTGCAACAAGGCACTAAACTAAAACTGCCAACAAAAAATGTCAAAGAAATGAACTGTTTGTCCTGAATACAAAGTGTTATGTTTGGGGCAAATCCGATACAACATATTACTGAGTACCACAATCCATATTTTAAAGCATAGTGCTGGCTGCATCATGTTATGGGTATGCTTGTCATCGGCAAGGAGTAAGGAGGTTTTTTTAAGACAAAAATAAACGAAATGGAGCTACGCAGAKACTGGGAGACAKATTCACATTTCAGCAGGACAATTACCTAAATCCCAAGGCCAAATATACACTGCAGTTTCTAACCAAGACAACATTGAGTTACAGTTTTGACTTAAATTTGCTTGACAAATCTATGGCAAGACTTAAAAATGGCTGTCTAGCAATGATCAACATCCAACTTAACAGAGCTTGAAGCATTTTTAAAACAATAATGGGCYAATATTGTACAATCCAGGTATGCAAAGCTCTTGGAGAGTTACCCAGAAAGACTCACAGCTGTTATTCTAAAATAGATTAAATTTTTTTCCCCCCTCATCAATCGACACACAATACCCCTTAATGGTAAAGCAAAAACAGGTTTTTTGAAATGTTAGCAAATTTATATAGAAGTCTGTGCTTTTCCAAATCATGTCCAATCAGTTGAATTTACCACAGGTGGACTCCAATCAAGTTGTAGAAACATCTCAAGGATGATRAATGGAAACAGGATGCACCTGAGRTCAATATTGAGTCTCATAGCAAAGGGTCTGAATACTTATGTAAATAAGGTATTTCTGTTTTTTATTTGTAATACATTTGCAAAAATGTCTAACCATGTTTTTGCTTTGTCATTATGGGGTAATGTGTGTAGATTATGATATTTTTTATTTAATCAATTTTAGAACAAGGCTGTAARTTAACAAAATGTGGYAAAAGTCAAGGGGTCTGAATACTTTCTGAATGCACTGTATAGTGGAATCTTTGTTGCGTGCCTCAACCACTCTTTCTTCTAGACCTGTGCACGGCAGGTGTGTGCACTTACCTGAGTGTGTTTGTCTCCGTATTGATTTGTGCATAAGATGGATTGATCTCTGCGGTGTCTCATGGGGGAAACGGTACAGGTTGCAGTGGCATCTCTCTCTCACAAAACAGTCTCTGTCTCACAGCTGCTACGGTACGGACTCTCTCTATGAACAAATCTGTGTCTTTTCCTTATTTTTCAACAGCCAGGGGTGGGCAGCTGGGGTCCTGAAGAGCTGCAGGGTGGGCAGCTGGGGTCCTGAAGAGCTGCAGGGTGGGCAGCTGGGGTCCTGAAGAGCTGCAGGGTGGCAAGCTGGGGTCTGAAGAGCTTGCAGGGTGGGCAGCTGGGGTCCTGAGACTGCAGGTGGCAGCTGGGTCTGAAGAGCTGCAGGGTGGGCAGCTGGGTTGAAGAGCTGCAGGGTGTGCTAGCGGGGTCCTGAGAAGCTGCAGGTGGGCACTGGGGTCCTGAAGAGCTGCAGGGTGGGAGCTTGGGGTCCTGAAAGCTGCAGGGTGGGAGCTGGGGTCCTGAAGAGCTGCAGGGTGGGCACTGGGTCCTGAAGACTGCAGGGTGGGCAGCTGGGTCCTGAAGAGCTGCAGGTGTGCTGCTGGGGTCCTGAAGAGCTGCAGGGTGGGCAGCTGGGGTCCTGAAGAGCTGCAGGGTGGGCAGCCTTTTGTTTCAGACTGGCACTAACACCAGATGTTTGTTAAAAATGGTGGTCTTCATTCAGACTACTATTTAAATAGGTGTTGGAAATGAGCTGAAACATGAGCCTATACCTTGCAGGCATCATGTTGAGTTACTTACCCCTGTGCCATAATGATCATCCTCTGTATCAGTAGATTCAATTACATTCAAATGATCTCATTATGCATGTTTCTCCATACAGTACCATTACCTAGAGGCGTGGTGCTGCTGTAGATGTTATACAATGTTGTCTTCAGCCCTGGCTGGCCATGTTGTTTATGAACATCACTGTTATCGCCCTGCCCTGTACAACACAGTTCAGAGCTAGGCCTTAATAAAGACCTAGATGTCCCTAGTGTCACGTCGTGACTTGTGATTGACTGCCAGTACCAGGCCAGGGAATGCATGAAGAGCTGCATGTGCACAGTGACATGCATATGGCTGCCACCTCTCCCTCTCTCCATAATGCAGTAGTGTGTTTCAGAATACGCTTCTGTTGTAATGTGGGTCCCGTTACGGTGTTTTGCTAGAGCTCCTTTACATCTTTGGAAAGGTGCACAGATGGTGTTATGGAATCTTGTCAGCAGTCCAACACACACACACACACACACACACACACACACACACACACACACACACACTCATATTTCTCTCCTATAATGACCTGTCCATAGAAACACCAAGGTGCACTGTGGTCTTCTCCAGATGAGACTCCGCCCCGACACACACTGGATCTCTCCAAACGTGCACAGCGTGTGTGTCCTGTCCTCACCGGTCGCTAAAGATGAAACTGACTGCGCAGGCTCTCTGTCTAGTGGCAATTTGTTCTGATGCTGAACAAAAAGCTTTACCAGTGCCCGCTGCAGGGTTCAGTGCTGCCTGCCAAACATTACGTAACCGCTTCCCACTGTAGGACACTGCAGATAGGTGCTGAGCCAGCCAC
>NC_036863.1:22786465-22800925 GCF_002910315.2 Salvelinus sp. IW2-2015 | reverse complement strand
GCGTGCGGGGCCATCCGGTGCGAGGGTGGCGAGCCTCGTCTGGTGGTCTCTGAGCTGCGGCTGGGTGTCTGTGCTGCCGCTGGGCTGTGTGTGTGAGCATCCTTGACGAGGTTGGCTGGTGAGTTGGCTCGTGGCTGGGGCGGTCCCAGCGGTGCTGGTCCGGGATGGTGTCTCGTGATCTCGGCGGGGTGGACGTTGCTCCGCTGTTCCTGTTGGAGACGGTCGGGCTGCGGTTTAAAGCCGACGTCCTTTGAGTCTTGGCAAGGATGGGGACTCGTCCCCTGTAACAGGTGAACATTGGTCATAGAGACCCAGTCCAGATCGAGGGTGGGATGGTGCCAGGTTTACATTGGGTCGCAGGCACAGTCCCGGGATTAGGGCTGGCGTTTATTCTTTTGGATTGTGGCAGGGTGGAAGGCCCTCCTCTGTAGAAGGGTTGACACTATGATCTTGTGTTGGGGAAGATGCGGAGCCTTCTCAATCACTCCCCGTAGTGAAGTCGCCACCCTCTCCCTGCTGAGCAGCAGGTCGTTGCATCGGTATGTATGATTATGTGGTTGGCGACCCGAGATGGCCTTACTCAGCAATCCATGGCACTGCGGTGTTGTGGCACCACAACCTTTCTCAGTCTTTGTGTCGAGAAAAGGGGTCGCCTGCTCTCTCCTGGGGCGTGTCCTCCACCTATTGTGGAAGAGAGGTGCTGGATTGGCCTTTTTGGTGTGGGAGTGTAGGTGTGAAGTTGTGCTGGTGGAGTTTGTCCTTGTGGATGGGCATGTGCCACAGTGTTGTCCTCTCTCTCTGCTACTCTCCTTAATGGTCTGAAAGTCTGTTTCAAACAGCCTAATGTACCTTGCACCCATGACAGTTCCAGTCTTGTAGAGGTGATTGTTATCATGGTGCTGTCAGGGGCATCTGTCTCTTTGATTAATCAGTTTCCACCCATTACAAGATCCTCTTCTCTTCATATGCATGGGGTTAGTGAGAGCAGACTGCTGAGCGCCATGCGATTTGGCTGTCATGTAGGAAGATGAGATTACTCACGTCACCTTTTTGTAGAGGTCTGCAAAAAGGGTTTCTGGCCTCTCCTCTAGTAGTTTCTGTTAAAAGCTTTCCTCATTGTGTCATTTTTGGCCTTTTTGTGTAGGGAAGGATCTGCGCTGAGGGGAGTGGGACATGTGTTTGTTGCGCTCTGCTACTAACCGCGCTGCTGCGCTGTTCTGCTGCCCCGTTCCATGGCCAACAGATTGTGTCTGCTGTTCGCGCCTACTTTAGTTCAAAAACCAGCACAAAAGAGTGAAAAATCCTCACACAAAAACTGAAGATAGTTTGCAGTTAGTCCGTGCTACTTTTTGGTTTACTCACTCATGTTGGTCGTTTGATGTAGTTGTATTAACTGCCCTTGCTAGGTTTTTTCTAGCTCGTTTCTTCGGCTAGCCTGTTAGTCTGCTGGCTAGGTCCTTTGTGTGCTAGCTAGCTAGACTCAAAACTTCTTAACTAGGCGCAAAGTATTTTTTCTTCTTCTATTCTTAATGAATAGAGTTGTTGTTCCATTACTCTTGTCTGGAATTCTTCTTCGATTAAGATGTGTATCTCATTCTAAAACCAAAAAGAAAATCAAATATATCAGGAGCTCTCTCTCTCTCTCTCAATCAGTTCAAGGGGCTTTATTGGCATGGGAAACGTCGTTAACATTCCAAACGCAAGTGAGGTAGATATTATACAAAAGGGAAATAAACAATACAAATTAACAGTAAACATTACACATACAGAAGTTTCAAAACAAATAAAGACATACAAATGTTATACTTATATATATATACAGTTGTAACCAATGTACAAATGGTTAAAGCACACAAGTTAAAAATAAATAAGCATAAATATGGTTGTATTTACAATGGGTGTGTTCTTCACTGGTGCCCTTTTCTTGTGCAAACAGTCACAAATTTTTGCGCTGCTGTGATGGCACACTGTGGAATTTCTCCCAGTAGATATGGGAGTTTATCAAAATTGGATTTGTTTTCAAATTCTTTGTGGATCTGTGTAATCTGATGGGAATATTTCTCTCTAATATGTCATACATTGGCAGGGAGGTTAGGAAGTGCAGCTCAGTTTCCACCTCATTTTGTGGGCAGTGTGCACATAGCCTGTCTTTCTGCTTGAGAGCCATGTCTCTGCCTAGGGCGGCCTTTCTCAAATAGCAAGGCTATGCTCACTGAGTCTGTACATAGTCAAAGCTTTCCTAAGTTTGGGTCAGTCACATGGTCACGGTTCTCCCACTTTGTACTCTCTGTTTAGGGCCAAATAGCATTCTAGTTTGCTCTGTTTCTTTGTTAATTCTTTGCCAATGTGTTCAAGTAATTATCTTTTTGTTTTCTCCATGATTTGGTTGCGTCTAATTGTTTAAATTTAATTAAATTAAAATGAAATGTGTCTCTCTCTCTCTTCTCTGTGTGTCTCTCTCTCTGTCTCTCTCTCTCTCTCTGTCTCTCTCTGTGTGTGTGTACTTTTTGGAAATGTCAGTTTCCCTGGGGACTCGCTGCTATTTTAACTCTGCTCTTCTCTGACACGTATTGGTCATGAATATCTCCTATAGCATCACACAACACACACCACTGCTGATGGCCCACACAGAACATGCAAGTCTGGAAGCCAATGTCATGTCTAAAAGTTATGAAACAAGGATAACACTAGGGGTAATTAGCTGTCAACATGAGCTATGACATGATAGACAATATTTGATGTACAGTAACAGACATTTTTCTTTGTCAGTTGAAATGTAGCATGTGTGTTGTAAACTGCTTTCCATCTTCACTGGCCTTTAGAATCTCTGAGATGAAGTGTTGTCATTGATGGAGGTGCTGTGCATCAGATCTTCCCCATCTTCTGTGTACTTGCTTGTTTGGTGTGTGTGTGAGATGGATCACCCTGTCACACTGCAGCAGCCTGTGGGGAGCTGTGTGATGTATGCATTAGCAGTGTCTCTGGTCCACTCACCCATCCTCACCACGCCACTACACAGCCACAACCCAGAGAGCCTCTCACAGAGGGGTTCAATTCCAGTGTCACRACTGTGTGGAGTGGGATGACAAACACCTGCTGTGTATCACTATCATACGCTCACTGTTGTGCTCGAGTTAAAGAAGTGACGGAGTAGCGGTTCATACCAGCCATTTTGTCTCTGGTCTTGCGCCGATTGTGTCTTCATGAGTGGTAGTGCAGTGAAAACCATTCCAGCTCCTGGTTGGCTCATCAGACAGCCCATCAGTCAGCGTTTTCACACCTATTTACAACTGGTNTTCATGAGTGGTAGTGCAGTGAAAACCATTCCAGCTCCTGGTTGGCTCATCAGACAGCCCATCAGTCAGCGTTTTCACACCTATTTACAACTGGTCTGTCTCAGCTGCCGCCAGGGAAAGGGGTGATACGTGTTCTCCACAACCTAAAGGGCCAGCCCTAACTACATCTATCTGCCGTGTGTCTCTGTCGGTCTCCGTCTGTCTCCCTCTCTCCTCTCCCCCTCTCTCTAG
Source organism: Salvelinus sp. IW2-2015 (assembly GCF_002910315.2). Lineage (NCBI taxonomy): Eukaryota > Metazoa > Chordata > Actinopteri > Salmoniformes > Salmonidae > Salvelinus > Salvelinus sp. IW2-2015. The sequence goes on along the minus strand of NC_036863.1, from coordinate 22,797,398 downwards.
GCCAGGGGTTCCCAAACATTTTCACTCGGGCCCAGCATTGGGGAACATCACGCGTCCCCTGTCTTTCTATGGGCACAAGGACTGTTCATGACAAACTGTTCACACCCTTCTTGTTAGTGGAGAGAATTTAGCAGGTTTAATTATTTAATTAATTCCTGCAAATCTACACTTATGGTGTGCAAATCTACACTTATGGTGTGCAAAGAACATTTTGCACTTAAAGTATTTTTTTTCTTGCAGTTCTATACATTCGAAATTGCACCTTGTGCATTCTACTAGTAAGTTAAAAAAAAAATATATATATATATTTTTAAATTAAATAAAAATTGTTGACCCTTTTTCTCTCCATTTTTGTGATATCCAATTGGTAGTTAGTCTTGTCTCATCACTGCAACTCCCATTCGGACTTGGGAGAGGCGAAGGTCGAGAGCCGTGCGTCCTCCGAAACACAACCCAAACAAGCCGCACTGCTTCTTGACACAATGCCCACTTAACCCGTAAGCCAGTCGCACCAATGTGTCGGAGGAAAACTGCACTGCGCCCAGCCCGCTACAGGAGTCAGTAGAGCGCGATGGGACAAGGACATCCCTGCCGGCCAAACCCTCCCCATAACCCGGACGACGCTGGGCCAATTGTGCTTTGCCCCATGGGTCTCCTGGTCGCGGCCGGCTGCGAGAGAACCTGGACTCGAACCAGGGGGGTGAGGGGGCTCGACCCACAGTTTAACAGCCTCGAGCAGTGGTTCCCACTCAAATCATGTCCATCCCAGTTCACCAATTATCCTTCAAATGACATTAGCAAAACATTTATCTGATTTAATGACAGCTGTCATGCCATTCCTTCAGCCCAACAGAGGTGTGTGTCAGTTCAATCAGTGGAGGCAGACACCATTAACAGTATAGATAAGCCTTGTGTGAAGGTGAGAGAGAGAGAGAGAGAGAGAGAGGCAGAGTGTGAAATGCATTCTCTGTCAGGCCGCATTTTAGATGGACCTCGAGAATATATTCTCTAGAAAAGGCCCAGGTCTTTTATTCTCTCTGGGTAAACTCCTTTGATGGTTTGTTTCCCATAATTGGGGCAAGTGGCAGTAATAGGAAACAATGTAGCTAGGTCTAATTTAGCTNNATCAACTAATAAAGAGCCAGTGAACAGAGTGAAGATATGCCCTGCAGTTACTGAAATGACTGCAATTATGCAGGTATGGTTTTGGTATTTAGGCAACGCAGGGAAGGGAATTGATTTCTTATTGGTTGACTCACACCCTCACACAGTGTGTGTAGTTGCTATGGCGCTAACTCTGGCTGATGAGCTCACTGACTGTAACTTCAGACCACAGCTGTTTACACTCTGTGTGTGTGTGTGTGTGTGTGTGTGTGTGTGTGTGTGTGTGTGTGTGCGCGCGCTTCAGGTTGCTTTGTATGATAAATCTCACTAGAAAGCCACAGGCTGATTGATGCCTGCTGAGACTAGTTATTGACTCAAGCTGTGGCCTTTCCTTCCTAAACGTTCTCAATATTAACATTGTATAAATAGTCTCATCTCGGTCTGAAGCTTGCCTCTGACACATTCTCATTCAGGGAAGCACAAACGACTGTGGCGCGTTGTCATGACAGCCTTTGCCCTCGCCATGGAGACGGCCTGTGATTGGCTGTGTCAGGGAGGTGGGAGCGTTGGGGAGCTGTCCATCAGGAGAGGTTGGGGGAATGTTAGAAAGTGACAGCAGGGGAGGAAAGGAGAGCGATGGAGAGGAGCGTGTTGAGTCTGCAGACCAAGGGTTCACTACCCTTCAATGTAACCGCTGGTTAAACAACACGCATCAACACTTAGAAGGGAAGAGGACAGTGATGTATTTGCAGTGGTACATCAGTGCAAGTACTGTGATATATCCCTCAAAAGTTATCTTCCAAGGCTAAAATACTGTTCTCTTGTAATTGTCTTCTATCATCTCTCTCTTTAATGTTTCTATATTTCCTACTCCTCTGGGGTGTTGGATATCTTAGTAAAGTGACGGGTGTAACTGCAACAGTCCTTGACAGATGGTACTGAGGCAGGGAATGGGGACAGAATACATCATCTGAATTGCAGTCCGCACAACTCACGAGTGGCGCAGCTGTCTAAGGCACTGCATCTCAGTGCTAGAGGCGTCACTCCAGACCCTGGTTCAATTCCAGGCTGTATCACAACCGGCCGTGATTGGGAGACCCGTAGGACGGCACACAATTGGCCCAGCATCGTTATGGTCTGGCCGGGGTAGGCCGTCATTGTCAATAAGAATTTGTTCATAACTGACTTGCCTAGATAATAAAGGTTAAATGTTTTTATAAATGAATCTCCAGTCAGTCACCTTCAGCACAGCGGCACTTAAACACATATCTTATGATATAAATGCTTTATTTGTGCATTTAGAACAAAGTGTACTGAATGTCCTGGGCTTTTAAATTCGAGACATGGCAGACTCTGTCACAGAGTTCTACAGTAGCGTTAGGACTAAGTGTGTTACAACACTGCCTTGGTGCTGAGGGAGACTACTGCTTGACTTCCAAATGTGCCCCTTGTCCCTACTCTCTAGCTCCTAACCCCTACCCCCTATTAGAGAGCAAGATGGAGTTAATACCATATTGCTCATTGCCATCTGATCCTTTCAGAATTACATGAAGTAGGCCTATCTAGGGAAAAGCGACTAGGCTGGCCCACAGTGTGAGGCTGTAGAGTATTTGATCCCTTTCATGTCTTCATCAGGCAGTATAACACCTGTAATCATGTTGCTGTGTTTATCAGCCCATTAGCAGGGATCACATTGATGGAACTACAGGCTTCTCCCCTCCTCCCCTAACCTCTAGGGCCCTCATGAATGGAGCACGCAATCAGGCACACACATATGCTGCTGCATTCATTTCATCTGAGAACAAAGATAGGACATTAATTAGATTAAGAGGACTGTCATGCATTATAAATGAGTGACCTCTGAACTCCACACATCTACTTGCTCTACCTCTGTAGGTATTTTTCTGATACCACTGATGTCGTGTGTGTGTGTCATCCAGTATGAACATACTCCATTCAGTCCCTTGTTTATTTTCCTAAACAGCCTACAACTCCAGCTACCTCAGGAAGAACCAACAGTGAAAGTGATTTAGTGAGAGCGTAACAATATCACACAAAGACTAACTGTTGGCTATTCAAAGCAGCCCTGAGCTCAGCGCTTTAGGGTCAGGAGAGGTTTTACGTCTGGCTGCAACGGTGATGGAACGCCACAATACACTAAAGRAATTACAGAACTTAGCTTGATATCCAATCATCCTTTGTTTGTTAACACTCCCCTTAAATCACCTACATTGACCATTAATCAGTGTGTAACATCCTGCTGTGTGAATAACAGCATGTTTCTTATAGTACCACTTTCAATCTATCATTTACAGAACAGTCACTGTTGTAATTCACTGCTGGTGGTGGTTCCCTACCGGAGGCACTGAGGAAGTCAGTGGAAAACCCTCCATAGTTTTTATTTTATTATTTTACTTTCACCTTTATTTAACCAGGTAGGCCAGTTGAGAACAAGTTCTCATTTACAACTGCGACCTGGCCAAGATAATGCAAAGCAGTGCGACACAAACAACAACACAGAGTTACACATGGAATAAACAAGCGTACAGTCAATAACACAATAAGGAAAAAAAGAAAGTCTATATACAGTGTGTGCAAATGGCGTGTGGAGGTAGGCAATAAATAGGCCATAGTAGTGAAGTAATTACAATTTAGCAGATTAACACTGGATTGATAGATGTGCAGATGATGATGATGTGCAAGTAGTGATACTGGTGTGCAAAAGAGCAGAAAAGTAAATAAAAACATTATGAGGATGAGGTAGGTAGATTGGGTGGGCTATTTACAGATGGACTATACAGCTGCTCTGACAGCTGATGCTTAAAGTTAGAGAGGGAGATATAAGTCTCCAGCTTCAGAGATTTTTGCAATTCGTTCCAGTCACTGGCAGCAGAGAACTGGAAGGAAAGGCGGCCAAGGAGGTGTTGGCTTTGGGGATGACCAGTGAGATATACCTGCTGGAGCGCGTGCTACGGGTGGGTGTTGTTATCGTGACCAGTGAGCTGAGATAAGGGCTTTACCTCCAGCCAAGACTTATAGATGACCTGGAGCAGTGGGTCTGGCGACGAATATGTAGCGAGGCCAGCCGACTAGAGCATACAGGTCACAGTGGTGGATGGTTTTGGTGACAAAACGGATGGCACTGTGATTGACTGCATCCAGTTTGCTGAGTAGAGTATTGGAAGCTATTTTGTTGATTTTGGATTGGAGATGTTTGATATGAGTCTGGAAGGAGAGTTGTTCAGGAGTCTTATGGCTTGGGGGTAGAAGCTGTTAAGAAGCCTTTTGGACCTGGACTTGGCGCTCCGGTACCGCTTGYCGTGCGGTAGCAGAGAGAAGTCCATGACTAGGGTGGCTGGAGTCTTTGACCACTCTCATGCATGCCTCAGTGTTCTGTTGGAGTAGACAGCAGATCTAATGTTTGAGAAAACAACAGTAAGTGTTCACCGAGGCATCAGTAAGACCAGGATCTCATGGTCTTAGTTTGACTCTCATGTCTCTGACCATTAGAGAACTGAAGTAGGATAACATGACTCTGACCATTAGAGAACTGAAGTAGGATAACATGACTCTGACATTAAGAGAATGAAGTAGGATAAACATGACTCTGACCATTAGAGAACTGAAGTAGGATACATGACTCTGACCATTAGAGAACTGAAGGGGATAACATGACTCTGACCATTAGAGAACTGAAGTAGGATAACATGACTCTGACATTAGAGAACTGAAGTAGGATAACATGACTCTGACCATTAGAGAACTGAAGTAGGATAACATGACTCTGACATTAGAGAACTGAAGTAGGATAACATGACTCTGACCATTAGAGAACTGAAGTAGGATAACATGACTCTGCCATTAGAGAACTGAAGTAGGATAACATGACTCTGCATTAGAAACTGAAGTAGGATACCATGACTTCTGACCATTAGAACTGAAGTAGGATACATGATCTGCCCCATTAGAGAATGAAGTCTTTAAGGTACTCTAAAACACTCAGACACAAGGTATTCACACTGACTAATCCATTAGCAAACATTAATATTCACATAGACGAACACGTGCAGAAACAGGTACACACAGATAGGAACACACACAGGTCCGCGCAAAGAACATGAAAACGGGAACACAGAAACAGACAGACCAGCAAACCTATAAACGGAGAGCAGTGGAGACCGACAGTAAAGGCCAGTGTCAGTGGAGGCTGTAATTGATACCATTCCAGAATCCTTTGCCAGTCATTACCAGGAGCCCATCCTCCCCAATTAATGTGCCACCAACCTCCTGTTGTGTGTGTGTGTGTGTGGTGTCTGTGTGTTGGAGAGCTGCAGGCAGTGTAGTGAGAGCAGAGTGAGAGCAGAGGCCCTCTTGCTAGCCTACATTCACCGTATTCCACGTATTAGAACGGAGGGCCTTCCCAGTCTGCACTGCGCTCATCCCCTCTCAAACCCCTCCCCAGTCTGCACTGCGCTCATCCCCTCTCAAACCCCTCCCCAGTCTGCACTGCCCTCATCCCCTCTCAAACCCCTCCCCAGTCTGCACTGCCCTCATCCCCTCTCAAACCCCCTCCCAGTCTGCACTGCCCTCATCCCCTCTCAAACCCCTCACACTGGATAGTTGCACCATGAGGGGAGGTGCCATTTTCAGCTTAATCTGTGAATCTTCCCACTGGAATTTTGGGACAGTTACCAGAGTTTTTGCAACCCTGGGTTCACTATTATAATTTGACTATTTTACACGATTGTTTGGCTTTCTATTCGTCTTATAGGCCTAAATCCATTCTCCTTCAAGTAGATCTGTCTGATGATATGGGGATTTTCTCACTCAAGCATTCAGGGCTCTGTGCCTCTGCAGATAATATAAGGGAAGAGAACCTTTGGGATATGCAATAAAGAATTTAGACTGTAGCCACGCAGCATGACGATAGGATTATGCATCACATAATAAATAAATACTCTCATGAGATTGGATTGAATGGGTTCAAGTCTACATTTTGTATTTTAGTCGTCTAGCTCTAGCAGATGCTTTGATCCACAGTGACCTAAATCCATTCTTAAATCAGGCATTCTGATGAGGAGTCTGAAACGGGCACATAATAACAACATCGAGGTTAAAACCTTCAGAAAGGTGTTTAGTTTTTGTGTGACTGTCGTGTTTACACAAGTCAATCCCACCCCCCATCATATGTGATATTCCTTTTCCAATTTGATCTACCATACACCACAATGTCAATATTTAGATTTCCTGTACTGGTAATGACGACATAGGCTACTGGTCTCACGTTTTTATAAAAAATCAATGATGCTGAAACAAGATTTACACAATGGCATAAAAAGGGCTGCATGTGAATCTAAACGAACAGTCATCTAGAGAAGGTTTGTGGTTTGAATAAGCCATATGGTTGCTGTTAGAGTAGGTATATAGCCCTGTGCCCAGTCAGCTGGCTCTCAAGTCCCTGTCACCCAGCAAAACAGATGGCATGACGCGTTGCATGGCAACACAGGCAAGCCCCTGTGTGTATGTGGAAGTTGAGTGACAGRTGGGTGGTCTAGTGGCTGTGTGTTAGCATCTGTGTCAGTGATTGACAGATGGGTTGGTCCCCCCGCCACTCTGGGTCTGCTTCAAATTAGGGCTCTATTGTCTATCTAGGCCTATATCCCACTGGGGATTTCAGATTCTGTGTGATACCCCTTTTATTTTTCAATTAGGAGTCATTTGTCAGTGGTATCACAGCTAGATGCGTTCAAAGCTGCTGCTCTGTGTGGTCTATGGAGACCGTCTTTCTGCTCACGAAATCCAGACAAAAAAATACCGATTTTTGGGGATTTTCACATAGAGTAGTCCTTTGGAGAAAGGATTGTTGACATATTTGACATTTTGTATCTAAAAGCATAAAGAAAAAAAATAATCAAAAGCATATTTATTACATTTTGGCCTCACCTAGGGTTCTTTTAAGTTTCCTTTAATGTTTCATTTGTAGGTGCTACAAATCAAAGATTGGTATCATATGAAGCTTTACTGCTTGCTCTGTAATATGAGTAGTATTTTAATTAAACTTTTATTTTGTAACATTAACTTTTTAATATTAAAAAAATATTTACATGAATATTGAAAATATCTATTTTTTGTTTAGGCCAATATTTCTGTATCTTGTTGAACATGATATACGCTACAGGCATATCACAACATATTCCAGACTGGCGTCACTGACAGTTTTAATATATTCAGCAATATTCAAACCTTGTCTCTGGACCACTCAGGAACATTCAACACCTCTTGGAAAGCCATTCTGGTGTGTCTTTAGAATTCAAATGTGTGTAATTGTTCTGCCAAAAAATACAACTCGATTCCAGGGTTAGGTTTTCAGAAGACTGAGGTGGGTTTTCCTCAACTTTTTACCTGGTTGTTGTTCCTTTCATGTTTCAAGTTGTTATTGTCACATGCACTAATACAGTGAAATATATTTCTTGCTTGCACTTTCCCAACAGTGCAGTAGTACTATTTAAAGTCCTTAGTGATTTGGAGACCGAAGAAGTCGAAGCTCTTAGGGCCATGCACACACCCCCGTGTGTACAASGGGCCCCCGTGTTGAGGGTCAGCATGGCGGAGGAAATGTTGCCTACCCTCACCAGCTGGGGTCGGCCCATCAGGAAGTCCAGGATCCAGTTGCAGAGGGAGGTGTTTAGTCCCAGGGTCCTTAGATTAGTAATGAGCTGGAGGGGACTATGGTGTTGAACGCTGAGCTGTAGTCAATGAACAGCATTCTCACATGGGTATTCCTCTCATCTAGGTGGGTGAKGTCAGCGATAGAGATTGCATCGTCTATGGATCTGTTGGAGCGGTATGCAAATTGGAGTGGGTCTGGGATGATGGAGTTGATTTGTGCCATCAAAGCACTTCCTGATTACAGATATGAGAGCTACAGGGCTGTAGTCATTGTGGCAGGTAGCCTAAGAGTTCTCTGTTATTGTCGAAGCATGCATGAAATGCATTGAGTTAGAGAGGCATCGTTGGGAAGATCACGGCTGGGTCTTCCTTTGGACAGTAGCCCCTGCCACCTGCGTCGGAGCCTGTGTTATAGGATTCCACCTTGTTCTTATATTGTCATTATGCTTGTTTGATGACTCTGTGGAGTTCGTAGAGGGACTTCTTGTTTGTGTCCTCAGCCGTAGCCTCGGGGTTGGCTGGGATAGCCCTTAGTGCGGGTTGCCCAGTCCTTCAGTTTAGTGCCAACCTCAGTCTAAATACAGGGCTTTTGAAGCAACGAACCTTCACTGTGGGGACAAACTCGGCGATGCATTTCCTATTTCTTTTGATCTTGACAAACTCCCCAGTCCCTGCTGGTGACAAGCATACCCATAACATGATGCTGCCACCACAATACTTGAAAATACAAATAACACTATTTGACATGTCAAATAACACTATTTGACCAATCAGGACCTAAATATGACTGCGCATCAAATAATAATTTAACGCGTTCATACGTTTTTTACGTAGTTATTACACGTTGATTACCCTCTCTCGTATTTCATATGTCACAACGATTCATCGATACGTATGCTATGATGCTGGCGAAGTTGTTTTGCGCACCTACAATGCTTGTCATAAAAAAAGCTAGCTAGCTCATGGGAGCAAACCATGTTCTTCCCCAAAAACATAGCAAAACGACACAATCTGTTTCAGTAGCTATTGTTAGCTAGGTAACTATGTAGCTAGGTGTCATCTAAAATAACCCTCATTTACAAGACAGTTCTTCTTAGATTAATGGTGGTCGGACCCATYTATGTGACGCTAGCCACAATAGTGGACTTTGCGGTTAGCCTTCAAAATAAAAGTATGGCATAATTCTACTATTTGCATCACTGTCAATGACATACTGTTATTTTGAAGGTAAACCGCAAATTCCACTATTGTGCCAAATCCTTATTGTGGCTATTTTCACAACCTCACTAGCCAGATGAAGCTAGCTGGCTGCTTATAACGTTAGCTTTGTGCAACAGGGTTAAGTAGCTGGCTAGCTATTTATTTTCATGAACTGAAGTGCAATTTCAATAGGCGAACAACAAGTGGCAACCTAGCTAATACTTAGTCACAAGGATTCCTAAATCATTGCTAAGAATAATGAAAATGACTGCAGCTTCTACTGGTCATTGTTTTCAGGCTGGTTGTATTGGTGCTAACTAGGTACCAAGCTAAAGCTAGCTACACCAGAAGTTGCTGGCGAACAAATTATGCTTTATTACCAACGCAGTATTGTAAACACATCGTTTGTGGCCAGTGTTTGCTTGTTTGCAGGCTTTTATGTACAGCTTTGACAGTGCTACTGTATCTTTTTTGACACGCAAAGACCCAAACAGCGTTCCATAGTATGTATGTTGTGAAGCTAATAGCAGTGACGCTATTACTGTGCAACTCYGTTAGGGTAACATCTGGCTAATATCGGACGATTCCGATATTTCCACCGAGATATCGTGCATCCCTAATACTAACCCCTGTCTSTATCTCTCCTCCAGACTTCAACTATAACACAGACGGGTATGACGGTGACACAGCAGAGGATCGTAAGAGTCAGGACGGTTCAGAGACCATGCCCTTCATAGATGAGTCCCCCACCATGTCCCCGAGCCTGTGTGCCCGTGGCCCCGATGGAGAGGCCATCTCCCCCGTCCCCCCAGAGGGCCTGCTGCCCGGGGTGAGTCACACACTGGAGGACAGGACCGTACTTTAGAGGTTTCCTCTTACTCCTCACAGATCCAGTGCTTTTGCTCTCAACACTTCCTATTCCTAACATTGTGACTACTTCCTGCAGGCGGATCTCTTCAGGCCTGTGTAATTAGCAGTAATTAACCTCTAGAGTTCTATCTTCATGGTAACACTACAGGTGCTGCATTCATGCACAGCCTCCGTCTCTAACTGAGACACGTGTCAGCATCAGCACAGACCACAGCCTCGTCTTAAAACTGAGACACGCTGTCAGAACGTGAGCACAGACGGCACAGCTCCGTCTCTAACTGAGACACGTGTCAGAACTCAGCACAGACGCAAGCCTCCGTCTCTAACTGAGACACATGTTCAGAACTCAGCAACGACGCACAGCCTCCGTCTCTAACTGAGAACACATGTCAGAACTCAGCACAGACGCACAGCCTCCGTCTCTGAGAGCACATGTCAGAACTCAGCACAGACGCACAGCCTCCGTCTCTAACATGAGACACATGTCAGAACTCAGCAACAGACGCACAGCCTCCGTCTCTAACTGAGACACATGTCAGAACTCAGCACAGACGCACAGCCTCCGTCTCTAACTGAGACACATGTCAGAACCAGCACAGACGCACAGCTCCGTCTCTGAGACACGTGTCAGAACTCAGCACAGACGCACAGCCTCCGTTCTAACTGAGACACATGTCAGAACTCAGAACAGACGCACAGCCTCCGTCTCTAATGAGACACATGTCAGAACTCAGCACAGACGCACAGCCTCCGTCTCTAACTGAGACACATGTCAGAACTCAGCACAGACGCACAGCCTCCGTCTCTAACTGAGACACATGTCAGAACTCAGCACAGACGCACAGCCTCCGTCTCTAACTGAGACACGTGTCAGAACTCAGCACAAGACGCACAGCCTCCGTCTCTAACTGAGACACTGTAGACTCAGCACAGACGCACAGCCTCCGTCTCTAACTGAGACACGTGTCAGAACTCAGCACAGACGCACAGCTCGTCTCTAACTGAGACACGTTCAGAACTCAGCACAGACGCACAGCCTCCGTCTTAACTGAGACACATGTCAGAACTCAGCACAGAAGCGCACAGCATA
>NC_036863.1:22785619-22786332 GCF_002910315.2 Salvelinus sp. IW2-2015 | reverse complement strand
TGTCAGAACTCAGCACAGACGCACAGCCATATAATATGGTAGCTTTGCTATCAGTTTAGTATGTAACCTGTATGACAAAGGGACAAGAAATAGCTTAGCTTTAGCTTGCTAAATGGTAATGACTGTCTGAATGGTTATACACTAACCCAGCAGTATGGAATACCATAAACTCTCTCAATGAGTAGGGGCCAAGGGGTACCATACTAGTGCCAGTGGTGGTAGTAGTGACAGTAGCCCAGTGTGTGTGTGTGGGTACGTGCATTTATCATTATCCTCACTCACTGACCCTCTCTGCAAGGACAGAGCTGACCCAGTCCTGACCCTTATCTTCTACTCAGGCCACTGGCTGACTGAAAGGTCAAATGGATGCCAAAAGGTTATGGAAAATAGCTGATGCTTGGAGTGTGGTTTTTAGTGTTACTCCCCACTGTAGTGTGAACAAGGAGACTGCTTTTATTCAGACAACTGTGTCAGTTGTTCCAACAGAGTAGCCAGCAATCATCTCTCTCTCTCCTACATCATTGTTATGTGACCCTAGGGTTTCTTCTTTTACTATGGTACAGTCCACTGATACATCTCCATCTCCACCTGGTGTTGGGAGACAGACGGAGCACCAACAGACCTGCTGTAACTTCTGCAATGGGCTTACACAGCAAATAGACCTGCTGTAACTTCTGCAATGGGCTTACACAGCAAATAGACCTGCTGTAACT
>NC_036863.1:22782821-22785119 GCF_002910315.2 Salvelinus sp. IW2-2015 | reverse complement strand
AACTTCTGCAATGGGATTACACAGCAAATAGACCTGCTGTAACTTCTGCAATGGGATTACACAGCAAATAGACCTGCTGTAACTTCTGCAATGGGCTTACACAGAAAATAGACCTGCAAAAGTAGAGGTCTTCTCTCTGACCCTACCCAAATAATACATTTTTTAAATATGGACACCCGGTTCGAACGGACCCAAGGACAACCAAACCCGGCCCCGTATATACCCGGTCGGCTCCACATCCAGTCTGATCCGATCAGAGTGAGGGAAACAGCAGAAAAAAATAACTAAATGCTTCGTTATTATCTGAAGCTGTAATGCACACACCGAAGGAGAGCTGAACGGAGCTAGCAGCAGTCACACTGTGTGTGCGCCTGAGTATAGGCGAAGGGTGCAATTGTGGCCCACAATTCAGCACTTTCCTGCATGTGGACATTCTTGCATCTGCAGCAACCCCGCTTTATGTTTCTAATTTCTCAGTAGGACTCAGTAGGACTCAGTAGGACTCAGTAGGACTCAGTAGGACTCAGTAGGACTCAGTAGGACTCAGTAGGACTCAGTAGGACTCAGTAGGACTCGGTACACAGGCGGGAGGCACTCCAGAACAGTAGGTGGCGGTAATCCACGATAATGTTGGAGGCCAACCGTCAATAAACCCCACAGAAGAAGAAGACTTGGGCACTGCTTTGTTGCAGTTGTGTTAATGATGGCGTGGGCAGGTATTTGGCAGGCGTTAGCGAAGGATACTGGATGCTAGTTAGGACTCCAGGACACAGCAGGCGGGATAGGTAGCTAGCACACCGGTAGACCGTGTACTTTGCCCCAGCCTGTTGGGCACTGTTTTCCTGCAGTTCTGTTAACGACGGCGAGGGCAGGTGTTCGCAGGCGGAATGCCTGCTTCCGCAATTCGGGTTGTTCCTGCATCACACACTATTGGAGTGGCGCGAGGAGATACTGTTCACTTTATTTGTTGATTTCACTTTTGTTTACCTATTTCACTTGCTTTGGCAATGTAAACAAATATTTCCCATGCCAATACAGCCCTTTGAATTCAATTGGTAGAAAGAGACCGCAGCAACCAAGCCGACTCGCACTAGTTACTAACTTCTAGCTGCCAAAGATTTATCATCTGATCTGAATACATAGTACTTGTTTGACTGCGTTCTCCTTCCATCAACCACCATCACTATCTCCCATTGGTCAGATGATCTGCATGTTGACCACTGACTGGTTGGCTTGCAGAGCTCTGAGGAAAGGGGAAACACTCAAACCCACATCGAAACCTTTTTCCATGACTTGCAGGAAGCCATTTCCCTATTTTGAAGGGTGAGGAAGACTGGTTGCTGGTGTATTTGAGTTTCACATCCAGTTTCTTTATTCATGTAATATCCTCAATTAATTTGATATAGAATGTCATGTGGCTGTACACTTGAGGCGTGGTCAATAGAGGTGGAAACAAGCCATGTGCTTCCATTATTTGCATGTTACATATTTGCAGAACTTAAAAAGCTATAAATGCTTATCTCTTGTGAAATGCAGGTTGAAAGTTTGAGCTTCTGAAATTGTAAATACAACACCTAACATAACCTGTAGAAGTGTGTGATTTGACCATAGTTGTATTTTGCTGTGGGTGTGTCAGGTCATCTATGTCTAACAGGGTAGTATAGTACTTTGACTAGATCTTCTCATGGACACTATTTGAGGCCCTCTCCATGGAGCCTTAAGGGAGGACTGTGTGTATTTGCTATTGGACAGAGGGAGGTCCTCTCCACAGGCCTGACGTGCTGGACCTCGCAGGGAGCATGGGTATTTTAGGGGAAAACGGTTGTTGTCCATGCATTTTCATTTGTCTTGTACTGTACGCTTTGTATGTGGTGTTTCTTTGGTCACAAAACCATTATGTCAGTCTACTCTGTGGTTGTGCAGAAACATGTATCTATTCAGGAAACTACAGCTGGAAAGCACCTAGAACAGAATTCACTCATTTCAGAGAAGAGGTACAGCCCTCTACCCCGCTCTCTGCCTCTAACCCCTCCCGCTCTCCTACCTCTACCCGCTCTCGTCTCCTATCCCTCCCGCCTTCCTCTCAACCCGCTCTTCCCTCTACCCCGCTCTCTCTCGCTCGATCTCTACCGCTCGTCTCCTCTACTCTCCCCCCCGCTCTCATCCTCCACTCTCTTCTTATCGTACCCGCTCTCTCCCCACTCCCACACCGCCCTCTCTGCCTCAGCTCTCGTTCTCTCTCCCGCTGCTGTCTCTCTACCCCCCCGCTCCCGCTCTCTCTTCTACCTCCGCTCTCCT
>NC_036863.1:22762907-22782796 GCF_002910315.2 Salvelinus sp. IW2-2015 | reverse complement strand
GCGTTCATATGATTGAGTGTAGTCTGGGCCTCAGGCAGTTCAGTGTGAGTCATGAACGGAAAGGTTCTGGACAACGAAACCGCCCTTGCTGTCTCTGGCACAATTTACTGGCCCTTCCCCTTTCTCCACTGCATTTCTCTGCCTCTAACCCTTCATTACAGGGGTGCGAGTCACTGGCTTACTGGTGCTCCTTCATAGCCGTCCCTTAGGAGGGTGCGTCACTTTGAGGTGGGTGAGTCACTGACGTGGAATCTTCCCGTCTCGGCAGTTGGCGCCCCCCTTGGTTTTGCTGTGGCGCGAGATCTTTGTGGGCTATCTCCGGCTTGTCTCAGGAATGTTACAGTTCGTGGTTTAGAAGATTGTGCATCCTCTAGGTGGCTGTTGGGGCGTGCTTTGCGCAAAAGTGCGGTGGGGTTTATATCCTTCCTGTTTTGCCCTGTCCGGGCTCCGGTATTCAGCGATGGGGCCACAGTGTCTCCTGACCCTCCTCTCAGCTCCGTATTTATGCTGCCAGTTAGCTTAATGTGTGCGGCGGGATGCTTGAGGTCAGTTTGTATATATCTGGGGACTTCTCCTGTCTTAATACTTTGGGGCCTGTGTGAATTTAAGTATGCTCTCTCAAATGGCTTCTTCTTCTCTCTTTTCTTCTCTCTCGTCTCGGGACCTGACCTAGGACCATGCGTCTTAGGACTAACCTTGGCATGATGACGCCTGGCTGTCGCCGCAGCTCCACCTGGCCTTTCTGCATGCTCCAGTTTCAACTGGGTTCTGCTGCGGCTACCTGGACCCTGACCTGTTCAGCCGGACGTGCTAAAGAAAGCCAAACTTGACATTTACTCCTGAGATGCTGAGTTGCTTGCACCCCTCGAATAACTACTTGTGATTGTTATTTATTTGACCATTTGCTGTTCATTTAGTACGAACATGGTTGAACTTTGGCCACCGATCTGTTCTGTTATCATCTCCACCCGGGCACCAGCCAGACATGCAGGAACCTGGAGCGACCCCCTTCATAGCCTGGTTCCTCTCTATTGTTTCGTCCTAGGTTTGGCCCTTTTCTAGGTGATGTTTTTTTCCTAGGCCACCGTGACTTCTACACCTGCATTGCTTGTGTTGTGGTTTTAGGCTGGGTTCTATGTGACAGCAACTCTTCGAGATATCAGCTGATGTACGACACTAGGGCATAATAAACACATTTTGATCTTTGATTAAGAACCTCGTTTTAGAGACAAATCTGGCCCTGAGGGATATTTATTAGCGAATGCATTCTGTGCTAAGAGGGATACTCCTTTCTCAAGTAATCATGGAAGTTTGATCACTGTACTCATGTAAGTTGAAGAGGTGGTATCTTGTGCATATAAAAGATCTTGGTATTCTTTTGTAGGGACTGTCTCAAACAATTGCGATTACTTAATAGTGAATTGGTGAATTTTCACAGGCCTCATGTGTAAAGCTTCAGTATTATTAAAGATGAAAATGTAAGTATAAGCTCTGAACTGGTGCATGGTATAAGATATTGTAAACTCTCCTCATTTGGGGTAGATATAGGAAAATTCCCCGACACTATTTGCAATTCAGCTCTCTCTTTTTTTTTTTTTTTATATCCCCTCACAATTCGCACGGTCT
Organism: Salvelinus sp. IW2-2015; assembly: GCF_002910315.2. Lineage (NCBI taxonomy): Eukaryota > Metazoa > Chordata > Actinopteri > Salmoniformes > Salmonidae > Salvelinus > Salvelinus sp. IW2-2015. The sequence continues at coordinate 22,781,170 of NC_036863.1, read as the reverse complement.
TCTGTACCAGGTTATATAAAAGAAGTGTGTATGCGCAATTGGATTAAATGGTTATTGTAGTATTTACTATGTTATGCACTTAACACTATGTTAGAATTATTGGGCCTTGTTGCAAACTACAACCCCTATTACATTACCACAGTTTCACTGGATCTGATTTATCTCCAGGGAACAGGCGCACTTGAGCTCACAGAAAAACCGCAAAAACAAAATGTAATTCAAATAGAAGACTGACATTGGTCTGTTAGTTGGAAAAAATTAACACATTTTCTTGGTTTAAACGCTCAGTACTGTTATTTTTTACAGTTATGCACAAAAGCTCTCTCATTTGTCCCAGTGCAACAAAAGAGGTAACGTGGATCCGCGGCCAAAATAGTTTCCTGAATGAAAACAGTCGAAAACTGAAAAGATGGCCATCCTGGCTGAAGTAAGCACTGGTTTAAATCATGTGTGCCTATCGGAGAATTGATCTAATGTTTTACGCAACAATCAGTATTAAGTTACATAAGCCGGTAAATTGACCCCAGAGAAAATAAAACACAAATGATACTAAAATTGGCTTCATATGCTGTGGTGACTTGACTCAAAGGAGGACGTGCACATCACAGTATGTGGTTTTGAGCTGCGTGAGATTTTAGTTACTTGATGTTTGCCAAGAGTGACGCCTAATTCTTTTGTGCTTTTGTGTTCCTGCGTTGATGCTTTGCGAACAAGGAGATCTGTTCGACTTGGCAAGTCGGATCACATGCTTTAATCAAACTTTATATTGGCCACAGGTGGACCATTCGTCATAGCATCATTACCTGTACTAACACACCTGTAACCCTGGCATCATGCTCTCTTTTTAGAAATGACTGGACTGCACTCTACCTGTGAGTATTACTGAAATTTCTAACAAATATTGTATTTGCTATTCCAGTAATTTTCCAGTATGGTTCTGTAAATTGTATGTTTTATTTGAAAGTAACTGAAGTCCATAGTAAACAGTTATGACCCAGCGTTCTAGTATACGCGGGCAGTGCCCCTTGTATATGATGGTTCATGTCTGTCTAGACTTCGTGTACTCATACTATATACTGTACAAGTATGTATATAACTTACTGTATATCATGGTACACTTACTCTTCTCCTGCTAGAATTTGCGAAGAGACTGACCAAGGTTAGAAAAGTCCCTGAACTATGCGTGTTTGTGAGATGTGTTTCAGTGACTGGCTGCAGTGTGCTGTACACTACCAACTTAATCACATTTCAAAGATTTTACTGAGCTACAGTATTAATATAAAGAAATCGTCAATTGAATAAATTTTCATTAGTTCTATCAGTGTGATTTAGCATGACCTGGGCAAGGCGATGTTCATGACCCACCGTGGGCCTCCCACTCATTGGCGCCAGGCCCAGCCATATTATTAATAGATTTTCCTCCAAGTGGTTATTTACAGGCAGAATAATTCTAAGCACCCCCCCCCCCTCTCTCAGATCACATTCCCGCAGGTGAAGAAAGCCGGATGGGATGGTCCGTGCGTTTGGCTGTGATTACACTGGTTCTCGCAGTCTTGAGGCCTGTTAGAGTATTGCCAAATTCTCAATTAAAGGAGGTGGCTTGTGGCTAAAGAAATATAAAATTTATATTCTCTGGCAACAGCTTCTGCGTGGACACTACTGGCAGTCCAGCATAACAAACTCACATCCCCTCGATTAGAAAGATTTTCGTGTTCATTGTGTTTGACCTAACATTTTTCTAGAGTGGTATTCTATTGTCCCCAGCACAAGGATGCACCTGTGTAATGATCATGCTGTTTAGATCACTCTTTTGATTTGCCACACCTATCAGGGATGGATGGATTATCTTGGCCATAAGGACCAATATGGCTTCACTAAACGGGATGTAAACAAATTTGTGCCACGCAACATACTGCAAACCACTAACACCTTTCTGTGCATATCGAAAATTACTGGATTTTGGGTAGAGTTTCTTTTGCGTCGATGACACTATGGGACGGTGTGCACCTATACAACATAATATATTGTTGCGAATATATATAATATATTTTGTTTCGCGTTAAGTGTGACGGTGATGTTTCTCACTTCGCAAGCGACGAGAGTGGTCAGCCATGTGACAATGAGAGGAAAACGCTCAGTTTGGTGGTATAGAACAACACATTCGGTATTCCTGATGGGTCTCTTCCATTAGGGCTGTCTGTCTTCTTTACTATTTGTGTTTCTTGCCTCTCGCTATAGATTAACGTCTTTTTGTGGGAGTGATATCTTCATTGGAGTCATCGGAGCTCTGTACGGCCGGACTGACTCAGAAACCACCTGCAGAGAAGCGCAGACCTTGCCTGACCCAACACAGATGTGAAAAGGAAGGCACTCCTAGAGTCTCACAAGGGACTCAGCCAGTGTTTAATTGATAAAGAACAGGCACCCTGGAGGTCCTCTCACAGATTGGGTACTCAGGTCCAGTGTTTATTATAAAGACAGGCACCCTGGAGGTTCCTCTCACAGGAGGGTACTCTCAGTCAGTGTTAAATTTGGTAAAAGGACAGGCACCCTGGAGCTCCTTCTCACAGAGGTACTCAGTCAGTTGTTAATTTGATAAAGACAAGGCACCCTGGAGTTCCGTCCACAGAGGTACTCAGTCAGTGTTGTTATTTGATAAGACAGGCCCTGGAGGTCCCGCTTACAGATGGTTACTTCAGTCAGTGTTTATTTGATAAGACAGGCACCCTGGAGGTCCTCTTACAGAGGTACTCAGTCAAAGTGTTAATTTGATAAGACAGGCACCCTGGACGTTCCTCTTACAGAGGTACTCAGTCAGTGTTAATTTGATAAGACAGGCACCTCCTGGAGGTCCACAGCGAGGTACTCAGTCAGTGTTGAATTGTATAAAAGACAGGCACCCTGTGAGTCCTCTCACATGAGGCTACTCAGTCAGTTGTCTATTTGATAAAGGACATAGGCACCCTTGCGGAGTCCTCTCACAGACGTACTCAGTCACCACTAGTTGTTTATGATTGATAAAGATATGGCCGCATTAATTATCAATGTGCCTTTTTTTTAAAAAGCCAATGTTTCGCTTGACGTTTCCCGGTAAACACTGCCAGATGTCTGGCCCTTTAAATGTTTTCAGCGATGCGGCATGCTTTTCGGATCAACGCCTTTGAGTTAAATCCTTACCTCCTCATTATCCCCCAGGTTGACAATTGGGAAAAAAAGCCTGTGTGTGAAGGGTGATATCACTGAAGTCTTCTCTGTACTTTCTGACCCCTTACTGTTGGAATTTACAAGAATACTCTGGAAACCACTACAGCCTCTGCTCCTCAGCTATAGTCAGTTGTTTCTATGTATAATAATACAAAAATACTCTACACCAGGCCTAATGTCTGCTATTGAAAAAAGGTATGTCGTTTATTTGTCTGTGCCCAGCAAGTGGCCAGTGTGGTGTGTTAGATTCCTGTGTTGTTTGTCCTGGGCAGCACGGCGAGGGACATTCACGTGTGAGGCTCTTGTATGTACTTACTAGAATGTGGGGCAGGCTCTGGTGCTCTTACTAGAATGTGGGAGGCCTCTGGTGCTCTACTAGAATGTGGGGAGGCTCTGAATGCTCTCCTAGAATGTGGGGAGCGCTCTGGTGCTACTCTTAGAATGTGGAGGCTCTTGATGGCTCTCCTTTAGAATGTTGTGTGAAGCTCGTGATGCTCTACTAGAATGTGGTAAAGGCTCCTGATGTCTAGAATGTGGTAAGGCTCCGATGCTCTCCTAGAATGTGTAAGGCTCTGTACTTGCTCTTCCTAGAATGTGTTGAAGGCTCTGATCGCTCTATTAGAATTCGTAAGGCTTCCGATGCTCTCCTAGAAACGTCGTGTGTGAAGGCTGTGATGATGTCTTTACTAGAATGTTGGCTTAAGGTCTGCACTGCTCGACCTAGAACCTGTGGGTCGAGGCTCTGGTGCTCCTGACTCAGAATGTGGAGAGGCTGAGATGCCTTCTTCTAGCAATGTGGGTGAGGCTTGATGTTTCTACTAGAATGTGGTAAGGCCTCCGGATGCTGGTCTTATAGAATGTCGCTCCTAAGGCTGCTGATGTTTTCTACTAGAATTGTGGGGGCTCTCTTATGTATTCTACTAGACTATGGTGGTGGGAGGCTCTCATGATTGTTTCTACATAGAATTTTGTGGGTGAGGCTCTGACTGTTTACTAGATTGCGGTAAGGTGCGTCTGATGCTCTACGAGAATGTAGGTTAAGGCTCTGATGCTCTACGTAGAATTGTGGCTAAAGGCTTGATGGCTCGACTAGCAATGTTAGGTTAGGGTGTGATGTTCTACCTAGAATTGTATGTGTAAGGGCTTCTGCTTGCTTCTACTTAGAATGTGGTCGCATGCTGCTTGATGCTCCTACTTAGAATGTGGTATAGGCTTCTTGTATGTCTCTACGTAGAATGTGGTAAGGCTCTGGTAGCTCTTATTAGAATTGTTTGCGTAGCGCTCTTGATGCTCTCCTAGAATGCTTGGTAAGGCTCTGATGTTCTACCTTGAATGTGAGGTACGGCTCCGATGCTGTCCTAGATGTGTAGGTAAGGCTCTGACTGTTCTACTAGAATGTGGTAATGGCTCTGATGTTTCTACTAGAAATGTGGGAGCTCTGTAGATGCTCTTACCTAGAAATCTGGGTGTGCTCTTGATGTTCTGTTACTTAGAATTGTGGGAGGCTGCTGAGGTTATTCTTTATAGAATGTGGGGAGAGGCTCTGATGCTTCTACTAGAATGTTGAGGCGGAGGCTCTGATGTTCTACTAGAATTTGGTGAGGCTCTGATGTCTTCTACGTGTGTGTGGTAAGGGTCTCTGATGCAGTAAAAACTAGAGATGTGGGTAAGGCTCTGATGCCTCCTACTAGAACTGTGGAAGGACTCTGATGCTCTACTAGATGTGTTAAGGGCCTCTGATGTCTCTACTAGAATGGTGAAAGGCTCTTGCAATGCCCTGCTGTACTAGAAGTGTGGGAGCTACTGAATGTTCTACTGAATGTGGGGCAGGCTCTGATGTGGTCGTACTAGGAAGTGGTGGAGAAGGGCTCTGATGTTTCATACTAATTGTGTTATGTACTAGTAATGTGGTCAAGGCTGCTATATGCTCTACTAGAAGTGTTGGTAAGGCTCTGGCTTGCTTCTACTAGGAATGTGGTAAGGCTCTGATGCTCTACTAGAATGTTGGTAAGGCTCTCTGATGTATCACTAGATGTGTAAGGCTCGATGCTCTACTAGAATTGTGTAAGGGCTCTGATGCTCTCTAGAAAAATGTAGGTAAGGCTCTGATGCCTCTACATTAGAATGTTTCAGGTTAAGGCTTCTGATGCTCTATTAGAACTGGTGGTAAGGCTCTGATGCTCTCCGTTAGAATGTGGGTAGCTCTATGTTATTCTTTACTTATGATGTGTTAAGCTCCGATGCTGTCCTTAGAATGTTTGTAAGGCTCTGATGTTCTACTAGAATGTGGGTAAGGCTTCTGCATGTTTTCTAACTAGATGTGGTAAGCTTTGATGCTCTCTAGAATTGTTGCTAAGGCCTGCTCCTGATGCTCTAGCGCTAGAATGTGGTAAGGCTCTGTATGTTCTACTAGAACGTGGTAAGGCTCTGATGTTGTTTAACACTACTAATGTGGGGCGGCTCTGATTGTTCTACTAGAATGTGGGGAGGCTTCTGATTTGTCTACTTAAAAGAATGTGGGAGGCTCTGATGTTCTACTAGAATTGATGGGAGGCTCTGATGTTCTACTGCACGAATGTGGGGAGGCTCTGGATGTTCTTACTAGAATGTGGTGCGGCTCTGATGTTCTCTAGAATGTGGTAAGCTCTGATGGCTCTTACTAGAACTCGTTGGCTAAAGGCTCTGATGCTTCTACTAGAATGTTCTGGTAAAGCTCTTGCACTGCTCTTCGTAGAATGTGGTAAGCTTCTGATGTTCTACTAGAATTGTGGTAAAGGCTTCTGATGCTTACTTAGAATTGGAAAGCTCGTGTAGCTCTACGCTTAGATGTGTAAGGCTGCTTTGATGCGTCTACTAGAATGTGGTAAGGCTCTGATGCTCTATTAGAATGTGGTAAGGCTCTGTGCTTCTCCTAGAATGTTGTAAGGCTCTGATGCTCTTATTGAAGAAGATTCGTTAACGTCTTGCTGATGCTCTTTAGATGAACCTATGGCGGAGGCTCTGATCTCTATCTAGAAATGTGGGAGGCTTCTTGATGCTATATTCAATGTGGGGAGGCTCTCATGCTCTATTAGAATGTGTGGGAGCTCTGATGCTCTATTAGAATCGTGGGGGAGGGGCTCTGATTTTCTATTTAGAATGTGGTTAAGGCTCTGTGGAGTGCTTCTTTAGAATGTGGGGAAGTCTCTGTGCCCTATTAAGAATGTGGGGAAGCTCTGGTATGCTCTACTTAGAATGTATAAGCTCTGGATTGCTCAATTTTAGAATCTGGGGCGAGGCTCTGATCTTCTATTAGCACATGTGGGAGTGGCTCTGATGTTTAGTTTAGAAATGTGTGGGTTAGGCTCTGATGCTCTATCTAGATGTGGGGGCGCTGCATGCTGCTATTAGAATGTTCTAAAAGCTCGTCATACTCGGACTGTATCATATTCTTCTGCTTATTATGATCTAATATTATATTAGATAGAGCAGTATCATATATGTTTATATATACCAATCACTAGCACACACAAGACATCCAGTCTTACCTCTCCTCGCTCCCCTGATTATTGTACCGATTCCAGATCCACATGGCAACTATGGCCGCTTCATACGGACGAGCTAGTGTGTTCCTTTAACGCGCTCGCTAACCAACTAGCCAACACCCAACTGCTCCTTCCTCAATCCAAGTTCCCACCCACTGCCAGTTATAAAGTAGGGGGCCCAGAGTAGTATGAAACCTTGTTATGTACTGCTTAGTGTTAAATTCTACCTGTAGAAATGGTCCATGACTTCGTGTGGTACAACTGTACTGTAGACACATGGACTGTAGTGGTTAACTGTACTGTAGGAAACATGACTGCTTTAGTGTTAACCTGTACTGTGTATAAAATACATGACTTATTAGTCTCCCTGCTACTGTAGAGAAACTATGACTGTTAAGTTGTTACCATGTACTGCTAGAACATGACTCCTTTTTAGTGTTACACCGTACTGTAGAAACTGATCTGTTAGTGTTAACTGTACTGTAGAAACATAAACTGATATGTTAAACCTGATTACTGTAGAAACCAGACTATAAGTGTTAAACCTGTAACTGTAGAAAGATGACGTGTAGTGTTAACTGATACTGTGTAGAAACAGACTGTGTTGTTAACCTGTTTACTTGTAGAAACGATACCTGTTGTTTAACCTGTACTGGTAGAAAGCATGACTGTAGTTGGTTAACCTGTTAGTGTTAGAAATACACTGGACTGTAGTGTTAAACCTGCTACATGCAGAAATACATGGACTGTAGTGTTAACCCCTGGTACTGCTAGAAATACATTGACTGTAGTGGTTAACCTGGTACTGTAGAAACATGTGTTGGTACTGATTAACCGGGTGTACTGGTAGAAACATTGACTGGTAGCTGGTTTAACCTGTGTCACTGTTAGAAACGGGTGACTTGTGAGTTTTAACCTCGTAACCTGTGTGTTGTGATGCCGCTACCTGGCTGGGTGAGCATGGGAAGAGCCAGTGTGAGGTGCCCGGCGTCCAGTTCTCTGTATGAGAATCCCTGTGTAGGACCTACAAGTACTCTGGGATGTGGCTTGTACACGTGGGCTAAGATGTGAGGCACGCACCTCAATGACTGGGAAGTAGAATGCTGAAGGGCTGACTTTTTTATCTTGCAAGGAGATCTTCTCTGATGAACATGGAGATCAGATACTTCTGGTCTACTCTTTCCATCGGCGCGGATCTGTCTTTCCGTCCTCTCTCCGCTTCCTCATGAATCTCAAAATTTAGTAAAATCGTAGTAATTTTTCTTGTCAAGGTTTGATCAGATTTAGCATTTATCTTTATTTGGGCATAGGCATTTATGATCAACCACTGGATTTTGGAACGTTTTTTCTAAAAGCACGTGCGGTCAGAAGGACACATGGGAGAAATCGAAAACATTGAAACCCCAAATAAATAACTCTTCAGAATAACTGATTTAATTCAGTGTTGTGTACTAAAGGCATTTACTTCAAAGAATAAATGTTTATTTTCTGAACTGAGGTAGGTTTTGATCTAAATTAAATAGTGAGAAATATTGAACAAAGAGTCGATGTTCATGCTCTCATTATTACATCAAGAAGGATTCAACAGTCTTGATACGATGGACACTAAAGCATTACAAAACGGCTAACATTCTATATCCATACAGCTAGGCTTGCCCACCAGCTGACAAGAGCCCAAGGTACCTTTCGCTAGTTACTTTGCGTTAGTTTAGGTCACGGCCTTGCCTCACAATTCTTGGAAGCCATAAGATGGCTCTCAGTCTATGTGGCCCAGACTACAAGATTTATCTAGTTGCCCACCTAACTTATGTCTCAAGGTCGTGATACCGAGGGTCGCTGGTAGTTTAACCGAGCGTGTCAGTTGAAGTCATGCTCCAGCGAGTGTAACAGGGTCAAAAAGCTCAGTGACACTTTCAAAATTGAGCCCCCCCCCCCCGCCCCGCTCTGTACATTGTCTTACTTCGTGTATTGGGTTCAGTTTTTTTAGCATATGTGACAGTTTTCCACTCATTTACGTTGATTGCCGTGTGTGAGATACAGAACGGATAATGGTTTAAAGTGGTTCGTACCTCAGCTGTCACGTTGTGTATGTTGGCTTGGTAGCACTGGCGCAGCCTTTAGCGTGTTAGGTTGAGAATCTTTTCAGGCCAAGCATTCATTCTGGTACTCATTGAAAATGGCGTCCAAGAGCAGCAAGGTTTCCATTTACCACTGAGACCTGAGGTTACCTGTAGCATCTGACAACGAATCACGATTACTGTTCTATTGAGAAGTCGTTCCTCCCTCCTCACTGACCACTCTAGGACCGGGGCGGATGCTATGACCACGGCTTCAGGTTAACAGAAACTCCTTTCTAGCAGGCGGCGATGTTAGCATCGTAAATCTTGGTGAAGCAACAAAAAAAATAAGTGGATGCATGCCAGCAACAGCCACTACACACGACAACACTCAACGACAATACATACATAATTGCCACTATAACGGTGACAAACGGTGCCCAATCAAAACTGTTTAGGGACTTACATAATAAGCTGTGTCCGAACAGCGCAGTCCCAGACATTTTACCCACTGGCTAACACCTGGCTATCCATGGAGCCTCGTCTGCAGCGCAAACAGTTAATTCAAAACAAACAGAAACTCTTTCATTTACTGCCTCTTAAAAATACATAGCCTGATATGGCTGACTTCGCTTAAACAAAATGTGGTTTCTTACTGGCCAATTGAGATGTACTCAAACCTATGTGAGATAAGAATAAACGATAAGAGCAGATCTGTAATTCTCGATTTAGACATGGGAATGATGTCGAGCTTTTTGGACGGGGACATAATGTTAGTCAATATAACTATTGTGCTTTAGCACTTTTTGAATGTACAGCGGGACAGAATTCAGGAGACTGGCCATTTTACAGTGTTCTTCCCTGTACAACCAAGGCAGAACCGTAGGATTAAATAGAATTGGTGCATGATAAGGAGATACATCAAACTATTTTTTAATATTCAGTGATTACTCATGCTCTTAAAACAGAGTTTACAAGGCTTACGAGTTAGAACAGTCAGAACTACTAGAGTGAAATTAAGAAGGGACTAATTGACCAATGTATGTAGGTATGAAGCACGCATGGGCTACTAACATCTTACTACACAGAGATTACAACCTATGATTACATTTCTTAGCTACAGGTATATCATATCTCCTGGCACATTACAAGTAAAATTTCTGCAAGCAGCATACCAATTTACACTTTTGCAGGCCTCACCTGTTTGTGCTGTGCTTCCTTGAATTGACGAACAAGGTGGCGGGCCCAGGTCCTTTCGTGCGGCAAATTGTCATCAAATAGTCTGCCATGTGGATTTATGGTGCTTTCTAACACAACTGGAGGACAGCATTACAATTCCGAGTTAGCGGTGCATGGACCGTTACAAACGGTATTTTTCCCAGTCGGAGCTGTGTTCGATTCCCAGTTGTCTTAACTCACTTGAAGTCACAATGATAGTCTTGTTTTGAGCGCGGACAAATTCCTGCTTCATTCAAAAGCATGGTCAAATGTTAATGTTTATCATTTTAAACTTGGGAAGACGGAGCCCCTTACCCGATATGTGAGCCACACAGGCCGACTTCACTGATTCCTTCCAAAACCACTCGGTTGAAATTTGCGATTTCCAGAACTTGTTGTTGATAATGTGTATGCCAATTGGGCCGATAAGCAGCCGATTACTTGGTTACCTAATTATTTGCTCTTCATCTATGGCAATGGATTACCAAAGGTTGACTCAGTAGATTTTCGTCTTGATCTCTAATTGATGATGGACTGCTACTAAGATCTTGAAAGCGTATCGATGTTGGACATGATCAGCCATATCAACAGCCTCTCTGTGATAATGTATTTTTTGACGTCATGTTTATCTGTGGCCATTGCCTTGTGAGCCTCTTGTGGGCACTTCAATGTAACACCAAAGGCTTGGATGTCCACTTCTAATGTAACACCCAAAGTGCGTACGATTTGTCAGAGATTCATTTACACGCTGGCTAGTGATGTAAAAGAGTTCCCATTGAGTGACAGAACACTGAGCCAATAACGGTGCAACGCTCCGTTATTGCCAACAGAAAAAGACACTGAGCATAGCTGAAACACCTTACGTTAATTTGTGGAGCTGCACTTTACTCAAGAAAATGAAAAAAAGAGACCACGTATTGTATGCTGGGCTTTATTAACTCAATGATATAAATTATTTAAAAAAATAGTTTGCCAGATACCTGACGGGTATGTGACACCTATTAATGCCAAAAATAACATGTATTTTTGCTAAAAATGTTGGGCTCCAAAACAGAGTGGGAGTCACCACTGTCCCTCTAGTGATTGGGAAGTTCGCTCTTTTATTGACTCCGATCTTTTCAAAACACGTTCAGTCAAAAGCGCATTCAAGTCTTTCGACTAATTTCTGTTAATTTGCAGTCAGTACTGCTTGTCAGCACATGCTCAGGACCCTTCCGCGCCTAACCGACGAAAGAGTTCATGACTTCATGACAAGCCTCTCTCGGCTTCACTATCAGTTTTCACATTGTTGAAAGCCCACTTTTACGAGTTTTCAGTCACAAATGACAGTCTCCAGACTCGTTATGCTCCTGTTCACTCGTATGGTGAGACATTTGTTGATTGCTAGGCAAACAAATAAGATTGTTTGGGTTTCAATAAACGTCGGTCTCCGTCATAACATTCCAGATAACTCGATTAATTGGCATTTGTTCTTGCGCACCATGCGAATTGAATGATCAGTTGTAAAAATATATATTCTGCCTGCTCTGCCTCAGCCAGCATAATCTATTTCCCTGCGTAATATATGCATCAGACAGTGTTGTGGGAGCATGTTCTCTGGAGCTGCTGAGCCCGAGGAGTGTGGATCAATTCTGCCGTTAGTGTCCGTCATTGCGGCCAGCAAGTCAAATGAATTACTTAAAATAAACAATGTCACTAGAACAAACACGAATCATGTCTTGCGTATCCTGTCAGTAAAGAACTACACAAATAGTTCGCACAAAACTGCAGCATCTCTAGCTGCAGATCCACACTAAATTCCAGTCTGTTGAACCCATCACAAGCCAGGGCTTGTGGTCATTACCTCACAACCTGTCGACTAAGATTCACTTCACAAGCACTGCAAAATTCAGCAGCAGCTAATGCCACAAATATGATGTCTCACAAACACGCTTCTAAAGCATGTAACATGTCTCATAAGCCTTTTGTTGGACATGCGTCCCCAACAGTGGAGGCTCTCAGCGGAGGAAGGTGACGACGCATCACTCCTCAGTGAATTCTTTTTTTAGATAAAGAACTAACTAATTATAACCACATCACCAATCATTGGCATTAAAACGCAGACTTATTTGCAATGAAGGTCTACAGTAGCCTCAACAGCACTCTGTAAGGGTAGGTAGCACCATGTGTAGCGGAGAGGACAGGCGTGCTTCCACCTCCTCTGCGTACATTGACTGTCCAATACAAAACCCTAGGGACGGCTCATTGGTTCTCTTACCATCTTCCCCCCACGTAGAACTACCCCTGACCCTGCTGGCCATCGCCCCTGACTGGACGTCCCACTTCATCAACCATCCTAGCGCTACCGCTACACCTTGGGTTGTGTCTTCCTTCCTCCGCCCCTCCTTATTCTTTCCTTGTCTTTCCACTCTATCCATCCCACTCCTATCCCTAAGTCCCCAAGCCCTAGCCTAGAACTGTGCCCTTGTGCAACAACTCACCCCGCTTGCTGTACTCCGTTACGGTTTCCTTGCCCTTCTTCTGCTATTATTCGAATCCTCCTCTCACATCGGTTCCACATTAGTCATAAAACTTATCTCTTGTTGCCCTCCCAAAACAACTTTCCTTTCTATAGCGCGAGTACCCTGTGTCTTCCCGCTCCAACACTCCGAAGCATCTCTCAAGCCCTATCAATTGCCCCCCACCCGGCCGCTCTCGATACCGCCGCTTTTCTCCCAAATCCCTACCCCGCCGCCTCGTCCACGAGACGCTTTTACCCCACCCCTCCCGTACGCAGATCTCGTATGGCCTCTCCCAACACGCTACGGTGGTCGATCCCAAACACTGTTTGTACCGCCGCGAAGCCTGCTGGTGCAACTGCACCGCGGTGCTCTCTCTCTTCTTTGCTTTCCTCATATATGTGTTCCTTCTCTCCTTCCTTCGCAGCTCGAATTCTATTGGGTAACGGGTTCCCACGGGAGGTATAGTCGCCGTATCTGTGGCTACGATATTGCCATCATTCCCTATCTATGAGTCTCCATGTCGAGGACAGAGCGGTGAGTTAGGTAGCTTTGGTATGAGTACGGCTAAAGTGCCGTCCCGGACAGGCTCGCTCTCTCTCTATATCTCCCTGCTGCTAGTCCCAGGCCCCTACGGGTAGGGCTACCCTCCATATCTGGTTAGACTAGACTTGACTTTCTCCTTGTACCCTCTGCTACGCCCATCCGTTATATTTCTTACTTGTTCTCGAAACACAAAGAACAAATGGTTCCCGGGCTCGTTCATCTCACGCGGTTATCTAGCTGCTGACCAAAGTCCGCTGTCGGTCCTTTCCACCTTTCCGGCCGTAGCCCGCTGCCTCGTCTTCTCCGTATTCTGTCGCTGTTCTCCAGCGTCTCGGCCGCGTCCCCTCTCATTGCCTCCACGCTGCCCCGCGCTCCCTCTTAGACTCTCGGTCTCGACGTTCCCCACGTCTCCCGGAATGAGATGCGGCTTCTTTTTCGCTCCCTTTCTCGTCTCCTCCTTGTTTCGTGCTCTCTTATTCTTCCACTCCTGCTCCCCTACGTGTGTGCGCTCACCGTCCTCTCCTCTCCTTCTTCTCTCTCCCGACGTCTCACGCTCTCTTCTCTCTCTCTGCGTGCCTCCTCACAGTCTCCCCCTCTCTCTTCTCCTCGCCACGCTCTCCTCTGTGCTCTTCTCTTCTCTCTCTCCCACGTCGTCCCTCGGTTATCCTTTTCTTTCATCTGCGCACCAGCGGTCTGAGACCCGAGCCGGTCTCTGGCTCTCTCTCTCCCGACGTTCTCCCTGCTCCTCTCTCCCACGTTTGCCCGCCTCTTCTTTCGTTCTCTCTCTCTTGGCGTTTAGCAGATCTCCACGTCCTCACCGACGATGCTCAGCTCCGGTCTCTCGTTCACGACAGGGTGCGATCGCGAGCGGCGATCCTCTCTGCTCTAGAGTGCACGTCTGACGCGATGGCGCGAAGCGGTCGGGATGCAGAGCGGGAGAGAGTTAGCAGCGCCTCTCTCAGTCTTACATCTGGCCTTCTATCTTCGATCTCCCACATCTCCTCTAACCCAATCACATCTTCTTCTCTCTCTGTCCCCAACTGTCCATGAGCTCTATGCAATCACTAGCGGCGCGGGTGGGATAGCGCGCGCGCACTATTCACACCTTATTCACAAATTCTCCACTAAAATGTAGCCCTTTCTAACTCTCTTACCAACGGTTCTCCCACCTAAAAGGAGCTATCCTCTCGGCATTGCCAAAAACCTTCTCAATTATAATAGGCCCTTCCACCTTTCAAGTAACCGACAGTCTCCCTCGACTTACTCGTGCGTGCGTGGCCGCAGACGGTCTCTCCGCCTCCATCTCTTGCTCGATCCGCTCGTCGGCTCTGTTCACATCCACCGACTCATCTCCGAGCCCCCAGAGCACGGAGCTCACACTAATCTAGACCTCAACTACCAGTCCTGACTCTCTCTATACATCACAAAAAGATAGTTAACTTTCCCCGGATCCACGATTTTGGCAAGATGACTCGCACACAAAAGAATAGGACAGCTCGCAAATCCTGCTACGTAATCCTCATCCCTGGCCCCCTAATTACAGTACGCCAGGTACTCAACTCTCTCGTCCCCAGTCCGTCCAGTACTACTCCTGAACTCACTTCTTGCATCTGCAACCCAACGATCTTTAAGCGGAAATCCCCCGTTTGTCTCTACCGGTCGGTCACTCATGCCCAACCTCTCATGCTGAGCAGGCCTTGGCTAATGCAGAATCAGGCCATCCGGATAGCAGACCTCGCGGCCTCGGGTCTCTACTACGACGCATAGAGGTCTAGTGGTCGCACATCTTGCCTCCTCACCACCTCACCATACCTGCACAGGCTCGTCTCTACACGACAACTGAGTGCGTGCACGTTCCCTACAGTCCTTCATACACTCTTCCCAATTGTTTGAACCATTTCGCCTCCGGCAGTACACACGAAGACATGCACGAGAGTGACACATCCTGTTACTATTTTACTCATCCCCTCAGCGATTTCTACCACAAATACGACTTCCCTCTCATCAATTCATAATCTCTCTGTGGGTTCGAAACAACAAACCCCATTTGGCAGATACTGTTTATACATTTCCAACCCCCCCAACCTCCATACCGTCTACTGGTGCTTGTTGTGTGTTGTTTTTTTTCTTTTTGTGACATAAACACCAAACACTCGACATCATACTTCTTTACCACACCGGTTTCTCCCCGGTTGTTTGGCATCTCCATACACCAGCCGCAAGATTTGGGAGCCAGAGCTCGTCGATCTCATCCCGGCAGGCTCGGATCTGTTTGCCCACAAGAATTTAACGCTCGGCAACCAGTGACATAAGAACAGAGAAACAAAACTATACCGATTGTTTATAATTCAAACCCAATTTATGCTTAATTTTCCCCCCTCTTCTCTTGCTCACTTTGCATACACCCACCCGTGTCTCCCGCTCTCCTCTCTCCCCGTATTACAAACTCTACCTCTCCGCTCTCTCTCTATTTCCCTCCAAAGACAGTCTTCCACAGTCATGACTACTTCGTCTCTCCCACTGAGTACATTGTCTTTAATCTTTGGAACTTCTGCTCGCTTCTACTGCGTGTCATTGACCTGCTTCCTGATCTCTCTTCAACTCTTTATGCTTACATGCTTCTCCGCCCTATTTTCACTTCTCTCAGTTCTCCGCTTTACTTTCATCTCTCTCACCCGTTGTCTTCTCTGGCACTCGCCTCTGTCTCTCTCTATCAACCCCGTGTCTTCCTATCTCCCCTCCTCGCTCTCGGGCGTCTCTCTCTCTCCCTAGCCGAACTCCCCTCCACATCTCCATCTAGAAACAGCCACGAAGTCGCGAAATTTCATTTTTTTTCTTGTAATTTTCTTCTCCCAGTCTCCTTCACATACTCTTCCTCTCCCGACTTTCAGCTACGCCCCGCTCTCTCGCTCTCCCCCGTCTCCCGCTCTCGTACTCTCTACTCCATACAGTCTCAACCACGTGCCTGAATCTCTCGTCTCCATTCCTGACAAAGTCACCACAATCTCTGCGTCGTGCTCATCTCATACGCCCAACATGTTTCCGATTTTTTAAATCTCTCCTGTGTCTCTCTGCTGCTGCGTATACCCACCGTCTCAATCCGGTAACTCTCTTCCTCCTACGTCCTTCAACCCACTCTCCTTCCGTCTCGTCCAATCCCACCAAGAGGAGCACCTTTTCTAAACTCCATCAGTTTTTTCTACTCCCGCTCTCATCTCTTAGCCTCTTCCCCATCGTTACTAATTCGATACTCCCGCCCTCTCTCTCTCTCCCCCGTCCTAAATCATCCCGATATATGTGCGCTCTACTCTCTTACACCATCACACCGACCGAATCAATCTTCATCAATAGCTATGACAGCCTGCTCTCACTCATCTCTATCTCTCTCGCGTCTCCCGCCTCCTCTCTCTCCCCCGTATAGCATATGGTGTGTGCTTTCTTTCCGAACTAACTTCGTCTGTCCTACCTACATTGCGGTCTCGCCGCTCTCTCTCTCCCCCGTGTTCTCCCGCTCTCTCTCTCTCTTTCCCGTCTCCCACTCCCCCCCCCCAGTTCTCCCCACTCATCTCTTCCCCCCCCCCCCGATCTCCCACTCTCTCTTCTCTCTCCCCGCCCCGTTCTTGCCCACTCTCTCTCTTCTCTCTCATCCCCCAGTCTTTCCCACCTCTCTCTCCCCCGGTCGTCCACAACAATCAATACAATACAATAATAACAACACAAATCTCCACTCGTCGCTCTCTCCCCGCCCTCATCCCCATTCTCCTCTCATTCTCCCACTCCTCTCTCTCCCGTTGTTAACTTCTTCCCACTCTCTCTCATCTCCCGGATCTCCAATGTACAAGAGGGAGAGAGCGAGGGAGTGGGGGAGAGAGCGGGAGAGAGAGTTAGCAGATGTTAATTCGAGTGTACCAAAATGCTTGTGCATGCAGAGCAGAATTAGGCCGATACCCACTAATTATCAAAATCCAGAAAAGAGCCTTTCAATTCTACAACCACCTAAAAGGAAGCGATTCGCAAACCTTCAATTATAAAGCCATCACCTTCAGAGAGATGAACTGGAGAAGAGTCCCCTAAGCAAGCTGGTCCTGGGGCTCTGTTCACAAACASACCCCACAGAGCCCCAGGACAGCAACACAATTAGACCCAACTAAATCATGAGAAAACAAAAAGATAGTTACTTGACACATTGGAAAGATTGAACAAAAAWAACAGAGCAAACTAGAAYGCTATTTGKCCCTAAACAGAGAGTACWCAGTGGCAGAATACCTRACMACTGTGACTGACCCAAACTTAAGGAAAGCTTTGACTATGTACAGACTCAGTRAGCATAGCCYTGCTATTGAGAAAGGCCACCGTAGGCAGACCTGGCTCTCAAGAGAAGACGGGCTATGTGCACATTGCCCACAAAATGAGGTGGAAACTGAGCTGCACTTCCTAACCTCCTGCCCAATGTTTGACCATATTACAGACACATATTTCCCTCAGATTACACAGATCCACAAAGAATTTGAAAACAAACCCCATTTTGATAAACTCCCATATCTACTGGGTGAAATACCACAGTGTGCCATCACAGCAGCAAGATTTGGGACCTGTTGCCACAAGAAAAGGGCAACCAGTGAAGAACAAACACCATTGTAAATTCAACCCATATTTATGCTTATTTTCCCTTTTGTACTTTCACATCGTTACAACACTTTATATAGACATAATATGACATTTGAAATGTCTTTAATCTTTTGGAACTTCTGTGAGTGTAATGTTTACTGTTCAATTTTATTGTTTATTTCACTTTAGTTTATTATCTACTTCACCTGCTTTGGCAATGTTAACCTGTCTCACTCCCCCGTTCCGCTAGCGGAACTCCTCCCACATTCCACTGAAAAGGCAGAGCGCGAAATTCATTTTTTTTTAATTTTTATAAATATTTAACTTTCACACATTAACAAGTCCAATTCAGCATATGAAAGGTACACATCTTGTGAATCAAGCCAACATGTCCGATTTTTAAAATGTTTTACAGGGAAGACAAAATATGTAAATCTATTAGCTAACCACGTCAGCAAAAGAGAGCACTTTTCTAACTCCATCAGTTTTTTACTCCGTCACTAGCTATCACTAATTCGACCAAATAAAGATATATATAGCCACTAACCAAGAAACAACTTCATAAGATGACAGTCTGATAACATATTTATTGTATAGCATATGTTTTT
>NC_036863.1:22760041-22762009 GCF_002910315.2 Salvelinus sp. IW2-2015 | reverse complement strand
TTGAGGTGTGTTTCGGGTCATAGGTGGCATGACCATGTATAGGCAGAGCGTTGAAGCGAGCATAGACATCTTGCATTCTACTTCCTGTTCAGGGAAAGTGCTGCCAAATGACTTCTGTTCCACTCAGAGAAAAAATTCAAACGTTTTTAGAAACTAGAGGTTGTTTTCTATCCAATAGTAATAAAAATATGCATATTGTACTAGCAAGAATTGAGTACGAGGCCGTTTAAAAATCATACGATTTTCACCAAAAGTGAAAATAGCACCCCATATGTTTCCCATGCCAATAAAACCCTTAAATTGAATTGAATTGAGAGGGAGAGAGACCTGTTGTCACAATATTATGATTTTTTTWWATTAAATTTTTATTTAGCCATTTAACTAGGCAAGTCAGTTAAGAACAAATTCTTATTTACAATGACGGCCTACACCGGCCAAACCTGGACGACGCTGGGCCAATTGTGAGTCCCGTAGGGCGGCGCACAATCACAGCCGGTTGTGTTTACTGTGTATGTTTTATTGTTTCTTTCACTTTTGTTTACCTATTTCACCTGCTTTGGCAATGTAAACATATATTTCCCATGCCAATAAAGCCCCTTAAATGAAATTGAAATTGAATTGAGTGGCAGAGGCAGAGAGAGAGGAGTGTTCACCCTGTGAGGAAGTGGAGGCGGAACAGTGACACACCACGAAGACTGAGAGGGAGGGGTGCAGGTAGGCGGGGCTATCGCCCTGCTCATGTCTGTATGTGTTACGAGGTGTGTGTGTGTGTGTGTGTGTGTGTGTGCTGCACACAACACCAGCAACAGCTGAATGAGGTGGAGCTCCGGCTAAAGACTCTCTGGCTCTCAACAGAAAGATAAGAAACAAGAAGAAAATAAAAAGACAGAGGGAAAAAGAGAGACAGAACAGTAGAACGTTGAGTATTTCAAGCAGGGCTGAGGAGGGTTGTGGGCCCAGAAGGAAGGAAGGACAAGACTGGCTTGCTGCAGTAGAGGAAGGCCTGCGGTGCCTGGGCAGGCCCAGGGACGCCTGAAGAAGGAAGGGAGAGAACAAAAGAGTGAGAGAGAGATTAGGCCCTGTGAGGAAGACCATGGAGGAGGAGGTGTTGTGTTACTTGGACAAAGTGCTGGAAGATGAGGATGTGTTTGAGTGTGGAGACATGGACCTGGAGAGTCCACTAACACCAGGATGCATGCTGATGACTCCTGTCCACAGGCAGTTCACGGTGAGTCTCAGGTTGCATCCACAATGGCATCCTATCCCCTATATAGTGTACTACTTTAGACCACATAGGGTTTTGGCTAAATCTACTATTTTAGATTTGTCCTCAGCCTACCACTGCCCCTCTACAGGAAGGGAAACAGGATTTGACAGGGGAAGAAACTGCCAACGCACCGCTGCTTACTCACTCATAGACAGGCTTGGTCTGTACTGTGTGACTGGCTAAAAATAACAGAGTGAAAAGTATTATTGGTGTCTTTTCACAATGTTAAGAGCAAATTCTTATTTACAATGACGGCCTGGTGCTGTGTATGTAGACCTCTGCTGTGAGGGTTGTGTGTGTTTATTTTTAATTTTACCTTTATTTAACTATGCAAGTCAGTTAAGAACAAATTCTTATTTTCAATGACGGACTAGGAACACTCACGCAAACCCTGTGCACAACAGCACACTACCCGGTCACACACACACTACCCTGTCACTACATCACACAACCCCTGTCCACACACACAACCCTGTCACACACACACAACACCTGTCACCACACACACACAACCCTGTCACACCAACACGCACAACCCTGTCACACAACACAACCCTGTTCAAGCACACACACACAACCACTGTACACACACACAACCATCACACACAGCAACCCTGCACACACACACACACCTACACACACAACACACACACAACCCGCACCACACACACACACACAACCCTGCAGCATCACACACACAG
>NC_036863.1:22731201-22760016 GCF_002910315.2 Salvelinus sp. IW2-2015 | reverse complement strand
CACGCAACCCTGTCACACACACACTACCCTGTCACTACATCACACAACCCTGTCACACACACAACCCTGTCACACACACACAACCCTGTCACCACACACACACAACCCTGTCAGCACCACACACCACGAACCCTGTCACACAGGGTGGGTGAGGTAGCCTAGTGGTTAGAAGCGTTGGACTAGTAACCGAAAAGGTTGCAAGACCGAATCCTCCCGAGCTGACAAGGTAAAAAATCGTCGTTCCTAATCATGCCCACTGAAACAAGGCAGGAAATCCACGCGGTGTGAGTGTGTGTGTGTGTGTCTGTGTGACAGGGTTGCGTGTGTGTGTGTGTTGGCCAGAGAGCTCCTATTGACACCTCAACGTGATGGCTGGTGACATGCTCTCTGAACCAGATTTACTCTCTGCCTGTCAAGTTCTATTTATCTCTGGAGAGAGGAGAGAGCTGGAGAGACGAGAGGAGAAATGGAACGAGGGAAAAGGAGAACGAGCGAGAGGAAGTTAATGCTGTCAGAATGAAACGGTGACGTCCGTCATGCTGACTGTGGTRTGTGTGTGTTCCTACAGGTTGAGGTGGACTGACTAAGACATCCTCAGCTGCTTTAGCTATAGCGACTGAGTCACAGCTTTAAGACCTGGCTGGGAACACAATACAACACTGACATAAGTAGCCCTCTGTAGTTGAGGAGGAGATGACCCCCATGGAGAGGTTTTCATTTCCCCCCTGTCTTCCCTCAACCAGCTGTGACATGTTTACCTGTAATGTGGCAAACTCTCCATTACACCAATACTTCACGCTGGGCCTGGGAATTACGTAAGTCTACTGACTGTGTCTCTGTCTGTGTGTCACATCGCAGTGCCTGTCAGCCTGCAGTGGCTCAGTCACATCTGATGTCTGTCTGCACAATAAAAGCCCTAATTAATAGCCAACCTGTCAAACGGCCTCAGCGTTGTGAACCGGTGTAAATCCTGCTGTTATCACACTATTACTGTATGTCCTGGCTGTATCTGTTTCATTACATCCATTTAGTAAAGCATGGCCAGCTGAAACACCTGTTTCTTTCAGCAGTGTGTTGGGCAACCTGTTGTAATGTCAGCCAGGGTTAATACAGGAACTCCTTCATGGTCAAGGGGGTTTTGTTCTGCTTTATTTATCCAGGTTAGTCTCATTGAGATAATCTGTTACAACGGAGACCTGGTAGGACCTGGTCTCCGAGAGACAGACTGTAAAGTCTCAGGTCCTGCTGCCTGACAAGTACTGATGGTTGTCTATTTTATGTTGGATGGCCTCTACTAGCCAGTAAGACATCCTGCCCTTGACAGTGGAAGTGGAACCTCATGTCCCGTCACTGTGATGCCATTGGTTTTGGAAAGTGGGATCTGTGAGGTCATTGGGGTTAATATGGAGAGTGTACAGTGTGCACTCCTTAACTCTCCTTCCTGCCCTCGTCTTATCGGGCTCTGCTCTGCCTGCTGACATCATGGGAAGGATCTGCTCCTGTTAATAATTAATCCATCTCCCGCTTTGTCTGCCCTTTGGTATCCTCCAGACAGCCACTTCCACTCATTCTATATATATATATATATATATATATATATATATATACATACATACATACATACATACATACATACATACATACATACATACATACATATACACACACACACACACGCACACGCACACGCACACAGAGACAGAGTTCTGCCTCACATTCTCAGTAGAAAGCCTCTGCAACAGTTGTCAGATGGTATCAAAGGTTATGATTTCCATATAGCCAATCATTTGTTTGTCTGTTTGCTCTTATACAGGCTGTTACACCTGTTTTATAGCAGCTATATGTCAACCATGGTGAGTGTGGAAGCACTATAAGACACATATGGGACACCTTATCAAAGAGGGAGGATTMTTTTGCGTGTTATCCTAGTTTGTGTGCTTGGTCGTGCAGTTCACCCTTGAGTCCTATAGGTAATGGTGAGAGAGAGTTCACCAGGCTCCTCAGAGGAGGGAGCTCTTCCAACTCAATTGAAATGTATTGCCACCAGGGCCCACYGGTGTAACTGCTTGCTGCTGACTGTACAGTGAACTGCATGGTTCTAGCGGGTTTACTAATGTGTTTGTTCTTGTAGCTATGCTGACTGACGTGACAATGATGTAGGCTGTGTGTAGTGGTTAGCGGTCATGATATGAAGGTTTGGCTTGGAATTTTTTTTTTTTGCCTGGTCACAGACAGCTGATGTGTTGTGCACTGAAGTCCACAAACAAAGGGGAAAAGGTGAGAGGAGGACAGCGCGTAGATAGATGCGAGAAATAATTATATAGTCAGCGAGCTGTTTGTATGTGGCTGCTATGAAAGTGATCTGTGTTTACGTGTGATCAGGGGTGTATTCATTGTGCCGATTCTGTTGAGAAAAAAAATTATCAAAATGTTTCTAAAAAAGGAAGCAAACGGAACGAAACGGGGACAAACATACCTGAATTTGTCCAATAGAAACTCTCGTTTGCAACTGTTGGACCAATGATTACACCCTAGATCAGCTAGATGCAGGCAAGAGTGTGCAAGGCATTATTGAATACGTAATCTACTGTCTGTCACCTTGACTACTCAAATTTGACCTACGTTGTAAACTTGTAACCTTTCATTCATAGGCTAGGTTGAAGCAACCTCATGATGGGTACAGGGAACATTTGAGTATCATGTGGTAGCCTGAACCCATCGCTGTTACATTGAGCTGGGTGATTTCTAATATGCATGACAGTCATCCAATATTCTGTAATAGAAATAAGGCCATGTTGAGAAAGAGATGTCTCATCCTCTCATGTTGAACGGCGCCGACCTCCACTGCAGTACACTATAATAGTACATTCTACTACTGGACCCTGTWGGAGCGTTTCATCTACAGATGTTAGGAGAACACAGTCCGTTGTTTTCATAAGGCTTAATGTGAATACATTACAGTAATATCAATGGGAGAGCTCAACAGCCTCTACAATTGGTTAACAGGATATCAGTTTTCTGGGAGGGACTTCCCCAAGACTGGAGTAATACAACAACTGTACCTTTTTATGTAATCATGTTTCCCAAAGGGAAATTAACCCTTGACTTGTCTTTCCAGACATTATTGGTATTACAATAAACAGAGTATTTTATTAATAAAAGCTATCTGACTGAGTGTTCTCCTCTTCTCCTTTCACACAAACTAGTATTCATACCAAAACTACATGAGCTCATTCAACCCTGAGAACAACATGAGTGGGAAAGAACTGGCTTATAGGCTAACATTTGTAATATTKGTTTGCATTGTCAGAACTGAGCCCTTTGAAAACACAAAAGCAGCTGTCTAAGGCTGTAACTGACATTGTGCTCTCTGGGTGGGTGTGGTTTTRAAAGGCTCYCCTGGTCTGTGTTTTAAGGAGGACAACAGACAGGGTGAGCTCCCCTGGTCTGTGTTTTAAGGAGGACAACAGACAGGGTGAGCTCCCCTGGTCCTACTTTAAGAAGGCGTGTCTCATCCTGCCCAGCTCCTTGTCCACACACACACACTCCCTCTCATTCTCTCTTTCAACCTCCTCCCTCACTGTCTTTCAGGGCCAAAACAAACACCTCCACTTGGACTCGACTACCCTATGCCTGCCAGTGCCCATGACTCATTGTGGCGAGGGCACAAGAAAAATGGCCTCTCTTGTAGAGGTCGACCGTTTAATCGGAATGGCCGATTTAATTAGGGCTGATTTCAAGTTTTCATAATAATCGGAAATCGGTATTTTTGGACACCCTTTAAACATTTTTTTTTTTTTACACCTTTTATTTAACTAGGCAAGTCATTAAGAACACATTCTTATTTTCAATGACGGCCTAGGAACAGTAGGTTAACTGCGTTGTTCAGGGGCATAACGACAGATTTTTACCTTGTCAGCTCGGGGATTCAATATTGCAACCTTACAGTTAACTAGTCCAACGCTCTAACCACCTGCCTCACGAGGAGCCCGCCTGTTACGCGAATGCAGTTAGAAGCCAAGGTAAGTTGCTAGCTAGCATTAAACTTATCTTATAAAAAACAATCAATCAATCATAATCACTAGTTAACTACACATGGTTGATGATATTACTAGGTTATCTAGCGTGTCCTGCGTTGCATACAATTGATGCGGTGCGAATTCGCGAAAAAGGACTGTCGTTGCTCCAACGTGTACCTAACCATAAACATCAATGCCTTTCTTAAAATCAATACACAGAAGTATATATTTTTAAACCTGCATATTTAGCTAAAAGAAATCCAGGTTAGCAGGCAATATTAACCAGGTGAAATTGTGTCACTTCTCTTACGTCATTTGCACAGAGTGCAGGGGGTATATGCAACGTTTGGGCACCTGGGCTCGTTGGTTGCAACTAATTTGGCCAGATTTTACGGTAACCCCCCCGACAACACCCCCCACCCACAACCACCACCCCACCAACACCGTCTCCCCCAACCACCCACACCCCAAAACACAAAAAAACACGCAAAAATATTGCCTCCCTTGCGGTTGTGCCTGTCACCGGCCTCTTTCGCCTCTGGCATGGCCCGTTGCTCCCCTATGGCCCGGTCGTCTTCCCTGCAGCTCCCCGTTTTCGTTTTCCGCGCTGCTGTTTCCGGCTTCTCCCCTCCTTCCCCTTCTTGCGGGCCGGGGGCCGCCTTTTCCCTTTCGGGCCCCTCGCTGCCCATTCCCTGTTGCTCTCCTCCTCTGCTCCTCCCCCTCTTGTCGATTTGGACTAGCCACACTCTGCAGTTTCTAAACTTGTTGTCTGTCTGTGAGCATCCCAGAACTTTGTACAGGCCCCCTGCGGCCACCTTCGCCCATTTGTTTTTTTTGTGTCCTGTCTTTTCCATTAGTTTTTTTAGAGCAACCCAGCTTTTCTGGCCCTTGCTTGCAGTTCTCACGCTTTCCAAACTGGCTGTCGTATCCTGGCTCGGTTGGGTTTTCGTTGTGTCGTGCAAGCGTGGCGCTCATCGTCCAATGGGTCCACTGCCGTCCTTTTTGAGCGCGTGCCGTTACGCCAAGTTGCGTCGTTGTTTTTCTTTTTGTCATGCCACGATCTCCCGTTTCATTGCAATCGATTCATTCAACGTTTCCATCCTAACGTTTATTCCCACAAAGTAGTTTTGCCAATGTTTGGTCCAGTTTCACATGTCGACTTTTGCTTCATTTTGTGTGAGCAGTGGCGATCGTTGGCGAGCTGTGTTTTTCCTGGCATGCACGGGTCCCAATCATTGCACATTTTGGCATTTATCGACGGCCTTATCGCCCAACAGGCTTTGTGCATCTTTCATGGGCTCTTGGCGATGCCCACAGTTTGTCCGAGTCAGGCATGATTTATTTTTTCTGCTTTGTTCGTGTTTGCAGTGAGGAATTGCTTCTCTCTTGTTTCTTTTGTGCTATCTCAGTATAGCTCTTATGCTTTCGCCGACCCGCTTTTTTGTTCTGCCTGTGGCTGGTCACAACGCAGTGTAGCTTTAATCTTGGTCTATTTTGTGGTGATTTATGGTTTGATTTTTATCACTGTTTTTTGATATGGCGCGCTGTTTTTCCCTGGCTTTGGCCGGTGGGACGCCACTGCCGCGAGTTATGACCTAAGGCTCGTTTTCTGTTGTTTTTGTTTTTGTCTTTGTTTGTGAGCGTCTGCCTGCGGATGGTGCACCCGCGGCTCGTAGCTTCATTCCAACAGCACTTTCGTGCGTTTTGCCAGCGTCTTCGCATGCTTCGCATTGGCTGTTTTGCCTTGCTATCCAACTCCTGATTAGGCTGGTGTAACCGATGTGTGGCTGCTGTTGCGGGGTCCGCGCTTTGCGTTTCCCTTCCTGCTCTGGCCTTGGTAGTTGTTCAACTTGCTCTGCATGGGTAACGCTGCTTCGAGGGTGGCTGTTGTCTGTGTTTCCTGGTTCGAGCCCAGGTAGGGGTGAGGAGAGGACGGAGCTTACTGTTCCCACTGTTGCCTACTGTGCTCTAGTCCTATAAGGTTTGTACAATCGTAGCGGTGTCCTTTCCTTATTCAACCTCTTCTTACCTGGGTTTGAAGACTCTGTTAAAAGGCCACCCGCTTTCATTGTTCTCATGTTCTGAGCAAGGCTTCGTTAGCTTTTTTCTTGGCACTTTGCCTTTTACTTTCTTCTCCACACCTTTTTTTTTGCATTATTTCCCAATTGAACATGTTTCATTATTATTTGAGGCTAAATTGATTTTATTGATGTATTATATTAAGTTAAAATAAGTGTTCATTCAGTATTGTTGTAATTGTCATTATTACAATAAATACATAAAAAAATCTGCTTTTTTTGGTCCTCCAATAATCGGTATCGGTATCGGCGTTGAAAAATCATAATCGGCTGACCTCTACTCTCTTGAACAAATACAAACAGTAATGCAAGCTACATACACAGTCAGACAAAACCAAGTATAGTTTTTCCCCTTAAGACTTGAGTACTTTCCATCCTCTGAAACAGACCCTCAGTGTTTGTGCACATGGCTGTGAGCTAACTGCCAATGTGTTTACTATCAGAGTTAATTAAGCAGCAGAGTTAACCATTTTCCTCCACCATGCCCTGCCATCACCGTTTTCACATACTGTATGTAGTATTATGTATGACTGACATCCATTCTTCTTCTTCTCTCTCTCTCTCTCTCTCTTCCTCTCTCTCTTCTCTCTCTCTCTTCTCTTCTCTCTCTTCCTGTTTCTCTGTCGCGCTCTCATCTCTCCTTCTGTCTCAGCTCTCTTCTCTCTGTCTCACGCTCTCTCTCTCTCTCTGTCTCACGCTCTCTCTCTCCTGTCTCTGTCTTCACGCTCTCTCTCTCTCTGTCTCTGTCTCACCTCTCTCTCTCTCTCTGTCTCTGTCTGACGCTCTCTCTCTCTCTCTTCTCCTGTCTCTGTCTGACGCTCTCTTCTTCTCTCTCTCTCTCCTGTCTCTGTCTGTAGCTCTCTCTCTCTCTCTCTCCTGTCTCTTCTCACGCTCTCTCTCTCTCTGTCTCTGTCGCTCTCTCTCTCTCTCTCTCCTGTCTCTGTTTTTGCGCTCTCTCTTCTCGTTCTCTCTTCCTGTTCTGTTGCGCTTCTCTCTCTCTCTGTCTCTGTCTCTGTTCGCGTCTCTCTCTCTCTCCTGTCTTTCCGCGCGTCTCTCTCTCCTGTTTCTGTTGCGCTCTCTCTCTCCTGTCTCTGTCGCTCGCTCTCCTGTCTCTGTTGCGCTCTCTCTCTCTCCTGTCTCTCTGCAGGGGCACATAGAGAAGGGTTTGGAGATGAAGAAACTGGTTCTGTCTGGCTTCCTGGCCAGTGAGGAGATCTACATCAACCAGCTGGAGGCTCTGCTACTGGTGACACACACGCACACACGCACTTCTTAATTGTGCTGTCTGTATGGGACAGTACAGGACAGAGTTAGCCCCTCAGGCCAGTGGCTCCAATTAGAGCCGCACCGGAGACTGGGTTTCCAAAAGCACTATGTGTTTTCAAGAAGCCCAATACTTATCTCTCGGAGTGCTATTAGTGGTTAGAGGTCAGTCACATTTAGAACAGGACAAGGCCAAACGTTTCCCRAGACAGAAAATTACAATGACTGTGCAACTGCAGCGTGATGCAACTGCAGCATGATGTCACATCCTGTCTCTCTCTGCGGGAATGTATGTTAAGTGCAGCTTTCTTACATCACATCATGAGCAACATCATGACATTAAGCACTGAACAGGGTCCAATATCCAGTTTGTCAGAATGGTTTTAAAGACCACAACCTCCCCAACCTCCAGTAGAGCCTGGTTCCTCCCAGCTGTAAACCTAATGCTTATCTTCCTGCAGTGCTAGGGTTGAGGCTGTTTGACACGTGTGTGTTTGTCCTGATAAAGTCCAGTGGGCCCGGACGGTCTGGGTCCGTTTCCTGGTTGAGAGGTGATGGTAATGAATGGTGGTTGTGTTTATCTGGTTTGGTCCTCCACCAGCTCTGCTCAGACAGACACTCTGCTGTCCGCCTCTGTCTCAATGAAAACAAAGCCATCCGGCTTCGTCCTGCCAAGGTGGTGTTACCTACCTGAACACCGCATAAGCCTGTGAATAACTCATGGTTATGTCAATGGGTCAAAACAAGTGTATTTCGGCCATAGCATCATCATTTGTGAATATGATGTACTCTAAGCTTATTCATCATTTTTGAATAGTGATGCTATTGTTATGACACTGATTTTCAACCTGGATGTGGAGATGAGTGACCTGACCTGGTGATGTGATTCTGTTTTGATTGGAGGGAAGAGATGGATGATCCCAGGCTTATCAAGTCCAGATAAGAGTTCAGAGAGCTGTGATCTCACTGTAGTACATAAAGCTCACAGACGTTTTTTACCAACGTTTTTGGATGTTTTTCCCGGTCTGTAATCGTGGTCTGTTCAGAGCGGTGTTTCCCTCCGTGCTGGAAGGAACAGCTGTCCTGTGTTCTCCAGTCTTTAGTCATGCTGCAGCGCCCTAATGTCACGAAAGGACTACACTGCTGACCACTGCCCAGGATAATGATTATTTATCTGCTGACCACTGCCCAGGATAATGATTATTTATCTGCTGACCACTGCCCAGGATAATGATTATTTATCTGCTGACCACTGCCAGGATAATCATTATTATCTGCTGACCACTGCCCAGGATAATGATTATTTATCTGCTGACCACTGCCCAGGATAATGATTATTTATCTGCTGACCACTGCCCAGGATAATGATTATTTATCTGTTGAAAGTGTCAGTGCTTGTTTACAGACATACACATTACACATATATTAACTCTCTACTGAATGTGTGTGTGTGTGCAGCCCATGCGCCCCCTGAAGGCGACAGCCACCACGTCCCAGCCGGTGCTGACCATACAGCAGGTAGAGACCATCTTCTATAAGATCCAGGACATCTTTGAGATCCACAAGGAGTTCTACGATGCCCTCCTCCCTCACATACAACAGTGGGATGAGAAGGTCGCAGTCGGACACCTCTTCAAGAAACTGGTAAGACTGGCAATCAATCAATCAAATCAACCTATCAATCCATCAACTCATTATCAAGCCCTAGATTTAGTGAATTAGGTGTGTTAGGCTGCGTGCAGACAGGCAGCCCAATTCTGTTTCTGTAATCTTTTTCCCACTCATTGTTCTTTTGACCAATCACATCAGATCTTTTCACGTTAGCTTTTTTTCAGATCTGATTGGTCAAATGACCAATTAGTGAAAAAAAGATCAGATTTGGGCTGCCTGTCTAAATGCAGCCTTAGTAGTACTGCGTTGTAATACAAACCTGCACCCCGTGAGTCCCAAGAAGGATTGAAGAACAGGAAGTTGGAGGACAACTTAGTCTAGTTCCAATAAAATCACTGTTAAAATCACTGACTATTCACCTTGTTGCAGTAAAATGAAGCCATTAGTCCCTAGTCTGCTCCTACTCTTCTCTTTTATCTCCTCTCCTTCTCTTCTCTTCTCTCCTTCTCTTTTATCTCCTCTCCTTCTCTTCTCTCCTTCTCTTTTCTCTCATCTCCTCTTCTCTCCTTCTCTTTTCTCTCTTCTCCTTTCCTCTTCTCTTCTCTTTTCTCTTCGTCTCTCCTCTTCACTTCGCTTCTCTCATTCAGGGGATGTTGTGCTCTGTTGACGATGAAGGGGATCTGGAGCTGTCCTTTTAAACCCTTTCAAACTGCTGTACCCATGCTGGTACACATGAGCGCGTTGGTGCATGATTTCAGAGGTTTGAATGTTCATGGACTGTAGAGTTTTGACTTGACTCAATTAAGGGGACTTTAAAATAGTGTGCCTCCCTCCTCCACTCTTTCCCCCCCTCTTCCTCTCCCTATGTCCCTCCTGTCTTTTCTTTCTCCCCCTCTGCTTCTCTCTCTCTGTCTGTGTGTAAGCAGACAGTGTAGTATCAGTGAGTGAGTGTTAATGGGATGTAATATCTCACATTAGGTCCAGTCTCTTTCCTGCATTACTCTGCTCATTAATCCCCAGAGTGTGGAGAGGGTGGGGCCGTTTCTTCTGATTGGGTAAGGGAAGGCTTCCGTTTAATCTGATTGGGTTAGCAGTGTTCTGTCCCTCATAAGGAAGGTCTCTAAAGGAGTTAGGGCTCCTCGTGATACAACACCACTCCGTGACAGAGCACACTGATGTGATTCACAGTTAGTACAGTGTTTCACTTACTATGGTGTTCTGTGCCTTTGTGACTGTGTAATGTTTTGTCAGAAGCAATGTTTTAATCTCTATTTTAAATTGGATAAAATAATTTGTAATGTGCATTATACTTACGTAACTGTATGAATAGGTTAACTCATTTAGTACATATGTTAGTGGAAGACATTAAGCAGAAGTCAAAGTACACCCGTGCGTACACACACATTTTGTTACATTAGTCATATTTTAAAATGTATTAAATAGTTTTTTCCCTCATCAGTCTACACACAATACCCCATAATGACAAAGTAAAAATATCACATTTATGTAAGTATTCAGACTCTTTACTCAGTACTTTGTTGAAGCACCTTTGGCAGTGATTAGAGCATCGTCTTCTTGGGTATGACGCTACAAGCTTGGCACACCTGTATTTGGGGGTTTCTCCCATTCTTCTCTGCAGATCCAATCCAGCTCTGTCAGGTTGGATGGGGAGAGTTGCTGCACAGCTTTTTTCAGGTCTCTCCAGAGAAGTCTGGGTTCTGGCTGGGCCACTCAAGGACATTCAGAGACTGTCTGAGGTCCTGAGTGCTCTGGAGCAGGTTTTCATCAAGGGTTATTTGTACTTTGCTCCGTTCATATTTCCCTCGATCCTGACTAGTCTCCCAGTCCCTGCCTCTGAAAAACATCCCCACAGCCTGATGCTGCCACCACCATGCTTCACCGTAGGGATGGTGCCAGGTTTGAATACATTTGCAAACATTTCTAAAACCCTGTTCACTTTGTCATTATGGGGTATTGTGTGTAGATTGCTGAGGATTTTTATTTATTTAATACATTTTAAAATAAGGCTGTATCGGGGTCCGAGTACTTTCCAAAGGCACTGTATATGATATAGAATGACGTGTTGAAAAGGGCGAGGAACGACATGGAGTCACAATCCATGCCAGGCACACCTGTGAACTCTGGAACTATTCCAAGGATGTGTAACCGAAGAGAGAGACCAGGAGTGGGCACGGAATACATAGCCTTCCCGCTGTGGATGTCTTTTTCAGCACCGTTTTGCGCTGCACTGAGACAAGCATGGTGAAACAAAAATGTTAAAATATCCCATGATATTCTTAAGATATGTGTTGACTGAATATAAGCAAGTGATGTCTGCTAAATAATCAAGTTAGGTTTCTCCAGATATAAATAATTCTAAATAACAAACTGGCTTTATTTACAAATTATTGAGAAAGTCTCCATGTTCACCCCATGTTCAAGAATWGCCTTTTTCTCGCTCATTCTAGGTTTAATGAAAACAAAATCTCCAAAATATCGTAACTTTTTATACAAAGTGATTATTATTGTTAATTAATTTAGAATTATATATATAAGCACCTTATAAAAGCACCATATTCTCAGATATTCTCACAGATCCTAACGGAAAATGTCCCTTAAATATTAATATATTCCTCCAATCCTCTAAATGTAAGAAAATGCCCCTTATATATTAATATAGAGTCCTCCAATCCTCTAAATGTAATTATTGGCGGAGAGTCACGTCATTGAAAAAAATATTTTTAGATATACTGTAGGCCTACCGTAGGTGAAATGAGTCTCACTAGTGTTGAGTAATGTGCTGTTAAAAATGGTGTAGGTCTTATTTATTTGAAGAGCATTAGAAGTTAGATCTATTTTAGCACCGTTTCGCGCTGCTCTGAGACAAGCATGGGGACTGGTCTTGATAAATAAATTAGATTTTTATTTTCACTTAATCTCCGTTTGGGTTTTGGATTCACAAGAATTTGAAAATTAGTGTGCAGAAATGTTATGCTCTTAGTGTAACCTTTATTTAACTAGTCAAGTCAGTTAAGAACAAATTCTTATTTACAAGGACAGCCTACTCCTTCCTCCCCGTCCGGGAATTGAACCCGGTCCCCCATGTGCCCTGCGGGGATTCTTTAGCTAAATAGCCCAGTACTGTACTGCCGACCGTCACGTTGTACAGCACCATATTTACCTTTCCATCTTAATGGAAACCTAGAGGGTTTTTCGTTTTTCTTGGAATAGAAAAACCATAATATTAATCAAATTAAGCAAGTACCAGTCAAAGGTTTGGACACACCTACTCATTCCAGGATCTTTCCCTTGTTTACGACAGTATGTATTGTAAGCTAATAAACAAATGCAGGTGGCTTATATCTTCAAAATGCTTTAAATGCTTTATTATCCGAATGTAAAAGCATATACTGTACAGTATTTCTTCAGCATCTCTATGCTTTCGTTAATAAAATAATGATGAAAATAGTCTTTCAAAATGCAGATGTTGATTTAGTTGTGGATCCATAACAAATTACTATGGGAATAAATGTCACTGATTTACAGAAATATTGGAACAAAGTTGTCTAATGAAGGCAAACAGTTTAGAATCCTCCAATCCACTTGTGCTGAAGTCTACTCCCGACCGTCACGTTGTACAGCGCCATATTTTCCATTCCATCCTAACGGAAACCCTGAGGGTTTCATTTTTCTCGTAAGAAAATAACATAATAGAAACACCATAATATTAATGTAATTAATTAAGCCAAATTTCTTCAATCGCATATACTATGTTATTACAAAAAAGGTTTTCAATTCTCTGGTAATGCCAATATGGAGACTATTAAATGCTTCTCAAAGATGCTCTCTGGTGGTCAAACTAGCAATAACTTGCATTTACAGAAAAAATGGCTGACAAATAGATAACGTGCCACAGAATGCTGCAGCAGCCTGCAAGGTGTGCCACAGAATGCTGCATCGTTTAAAGGAGGAACCACTGTATATGCTCTCTTGGGTAAATAAATGAAGCTGAATGAAGCTTTTTCAATGTGAACTGTAGTTCTGTATTGTACTATACTGTATTATATAGACTGGAATTACGCACATCTTAAAACCATGATACAGAAGAAGAGAACGTGCGATTCTGGTGCGGCACATGCAGCTTACAAAGTTACAAGTATAGGCTAGCGAATTAGATTTTAATTTAGAAGTATAATAGGGCCTATTTGTATAATTTTTAAAAAAACATTTTTTTCTTTGTTATTATGGGTAAGTGTAATAGATTGATGAGGGGGGAAAACGATTTAATCCATTTTAGAATAAGGCTGTAACGTAACAAAATGTGGAAATAGGGAAGGGGTTTGAATACTTTCCGAATGCACTGTAGCCTTTCATAATATTTCCCCTAATGTTATTAGCCTTCCTCCTCTTTCTCTTTTGTTGCTTCATTCCTTCCTCGCTTTCAACAGCTAAATGAAATACGTTTTGTTGTTCTTATCTTCATTATTCTAATGACATCCTTGAATAATATAGGACTAGAATTAGATGAGGAAGGCTTTCACGTCTCTTCATGAAGATTGAAYKGTTATGGGTCTGAATAAATAACTGCTATAGCCTACTGCCATCGCATGTTCGCTCTTCTTTCAAACTACCCCTGAGTTCTATTGGCTGCTGTATTAAACATTCAGAAAACAAGAGGTTGCATCCCTCTTCAAATAGTCTGTTGGTATAAGAAATGCTAAATAAATAATGTACAGCAAGCTATTCTAGTATGGCTGTTCCTGCCTGGGACTCCAAGAGTTAAGGAG
The DNA here is from genome assembly GCF_002910315.2 of Salvelinus sp. IW2-2015. Classification (NCBI taxonomy): domain Eukaryota; kingdom Metazoa; phylum Chordata; class Actinopteri; order Salmoniformes; family Salmonidae; genus Salvelinus; species Salvelinus sp. IW2-2015. Next base: position 22,746,258 of record NC_036863.1, on the reverse strand, counting down.
TGTTTTTTAAGGAGAGGCCATCGGAGCACAGGTGCTTGCGTATTACCCAAGAGCCAGAGGCTAGAAGTTAAACACTTATTATGGATAACCCACCATTAATTAGCTAAATATAAGGCTAATACTGCATTGCATTTATTACCCGAAAGAGGTAGGCTAGGACATCTATATACAGGCCTATACTGCATATCAATCTGCTTTAAAACTCTGCAGCTGGAATAAAATATATATATTTACAAAAAAACAACAAGTTGACCCTAAAAGCCAGATGGAGATGGGTAAATTAGTTGCGCATTTGGTATTTATATTACATGTGCTGCAGCAAATGTAGCTCTACCTGTCACAAGGTAAAAAGTGACCATAATGAGATGATTGGTCTACAAGCATGGAGAACTTCGCTCCATACTGAGATGGGATGTCTGTCCCCACCCTAAGCATTTATTCATCATGTGGAGGCTGTAGAGAAGCCAGCTCGGGGGGGGAGAGGATGAGGAGGGGAGGAGAGAGGGGTACGAGAGAGGATTGGGGAGAGAGGGGGGAAGAGAGAGATGGGGAGAGAGGAGGGGGGAGGATGGGGGGGGGGGAGGATGAGGAGGGGAGAAGAGAGGGGGTACGAGAGAGGATTGGGGAGAGGGGGGGAGAGAGAGAATGGGAGGGGGGAGGATGGGGGGGGTAGGAGAGAGGGGTGGGAGAGAGAGGATGGGGAGGAAAGAGGATGGGGAGGGGGGAGGAGAGAGGATGGGGAGGGGAGGTGGAGGAGAGGGATGGGGAGGGGAGGGGAGGGGAGGAGAGAGGATGAGGGGGAGAGAGAGGAGCATCTTCAGCATATTTACACTGTATAGCAAGCTGTAGCTTTAAATCAAATCAAATCAAGTTTATTTTATATAGCCCTTCGTACATCAGCTAATATCTCGAAGTGCTGTACAGAAACCCAGCCTAAAACCCCAAACAGCAAGCAATGCAGGTGTAGAAGCACGGTGGCTAGGAAAACTCCCTAGAAAGGCCAAACCTAGGAAGAAACCTAGAGAGGAACCAGGCTATGAGGGGTGGCCAGTCCTCTTCTGGCTGTGCCGGGTGAGATTATAACAGAACATGGCCAAGATGTTCAAAATGTTCATAAATGACCAGCATGGTCAAATAATAATCAGGAATAAATGTCAGTTGGCTTTTCATAGCCGATCATTAAGAGTTGAAAACAGAGGTCTGGGACAGGTAGTACGTCTGGTGGACAGGTCAGGGTTCATAACCGCAGGCAAGAACAGTTGAAACTGGAACAGCAGCAAGGCCAGGTGGACTGGGGACAGCAAGGAGTCATCATGCCCGGTAGTCCTGACGCATGGTCCTAGGGCTCAGGTCCTCCGAGAGAGAGAAAGAAAGAGAGAAGAGATTAGAGAGAGCATACTTAAATTCACACAGGACACTGGATAAGACAGGAGAAGTACTCAGATATAACCAACTGACCCTAGCCCCCCGACACATAAACTACCGCCAGCATAAATACTGCACTGAGACAGGAGGGGTCAGGAGACACTGTGGCCCCATCCGATGATACCCCGGACAGGGCCAAACAGGAAGGATATAACCCCACCACTTTGCCAAAGCACAGCCCCGCACCACAGAGAGGGGATAACTTCAACCACCAACTTACATTCCTGAGACAAGACCGAGTATAGCCCACAAAGATCTCCACCACACAGCACAAACCAAGGGGGGGGCGCCAACCCAGACAGGAAGATCACGTCAGTAACTCAACCCACTCAGTGACGCACCCTCCTAGGGACGGCATGAAAGAGCACCAGTAAGCCAGTGACTCAGCCCCTGTAATAGGGTTAGAGGCAGAGAATCCCAGTGGAGTGTATAGCAATCTGATTGGTTCCTCTTAGAGGGAGTTGAATTGTATCATCCAATACCCTTCTCCAGTCGTGGGTATACAATAGGGAGTTATAACTGTAGAATACGGAAGGTTCATTTAGAGTGGAACTGGCAAGTGTCTTCACTGACATTTTCAACCTCTCCCTGACCGAGTCTGTAATACCTACATGTTTCAAGCAGACCATCATAGTCCCTGGGCTCAAGGAAGCGAAGGTAACCTGCCTAAATGATTAGCGCCCCGTAGCATTCACATCTGTAGCCATGATGTGCTTTGAAAGGCTGGTCATGGCTCACATCAACACCATCATGCGGACACCCTAGACCCATTCCAATTCGCATACTGCCCCAACAGATCCACAGATGATGCAATCTCAATCGTACTCTTCACTGCTCTTTCTCACCTGGTCAAAGGAACACCTATGTGGAAGACTGCTATTCATTGACTACAGCGCAGCTCAGTACAACACGTAGTGCCCACAAACCTCATCACTAAGCTAAGGACCTGGGACTCAGCACCTCCCTCTGCAACTGGATCCTGGACTTCCTGAATCTGACTGTAAGGCGCTACAGAAAGTAGTTTGGATGGCACAGTACATCACTGGTGCCAAGCTTTCTGCCAACCAGGACTCTATACTAGGTGGTGTCAGAGGAAGGCTAGAAAAATGTCAACGACTCCCGTCACCCAAATCATAGACTGTTCTCTCTGCTACCGCACGGCAAGCAGTCTAGGACCAAAAGGCTCTTAAGAAGTTAACAGCTTCTACCCTCAAGCCATAAGACTCCTGAACAATTAATCAAATGGCTACCTGGACTATTTATATTGACCCCCCCCCCCCAATTTGTTTTTTCACTGTTGCTATGCGTTGTCCATTATCTATGCATAGTCACTTTACTCCTACCTACATGTACAAATGACCTCGACTAACCTGTAGCCCCGCACATTGACTCGGTACCGTTACCACTTGTATATAGCCTCGTTATTTTGTTAATATTTACTAAATAAAATAAAAAGTTTCTTAGCTCTATTTCTTGAACTGCATTGTTGGTTAAGGGCTTGTAAGTAAGCATCTACACTGTTGTATTCGGCACATGTGATAAATAAGATTTGATTTGACTTAGACTTATTTTTCATCCAGATACCATCTTTCATTCTCCTCCTCATCCTCCTCCTCCTCCTCCTCTTTCTCTCTCCACTGTGTTAATATTGCTCCTCTGTGCTCCAGGCCAGCCAGCTGGGGGTGTACAAGGCCTTTGTTGACAACTACAAGACAGCGGTGGAGACAGCAGAGAAATGCAGCCAGGCCAACACCCAGTTCCAGAAGATCTCTGAGGTAAGTGCTGGTCTCTCTCGCACGCACGCACGCACGCCAGCCAGCTGTAAATTACATCAGTTGTGAGTGCTGCCATTTGTACTCATATAGGGAGTTGTGTGTGTTTGTCCAGCCCTGCAGTTTGCTGCTGCAGCCCTATTCCGCTTCATTAGTCCTCTCAGCTCAACTCTGCCTCAGGCAGGCTGTTTGTGTCTGTTTGTTTGTGTGCGTGTGTCCTGCTTCGATACCCTAATACTATACTGCTAAATTCCTATACTGCTAAAACTGTAATACACCAGTAATCACAAATCATACATTTTCTTCCAGAACCTGAAAGTAAAGGGACCCAAGGACTCTAAGGACTGTACCACAAATGTCACCATGGAAGGTAAAGAGATGCGTTCTTTAATAACTTTTCTAAAAACTTTTGTGGATTTTACAGAGTAAGAAAAACACACCTAAATATAATGKATGTGTTCTGATCTAGATGTGTTCTGATCTAGATGTGTTCTGATCTAGATGTGTGTGTCTGAAGGTACTGAAGCTGCTATGGCTCTTTTAAAGGCCCAGTGCAGTCAATATTATGTTTTTCCTGTGTTTTAAATAATATTGTACAACAGCTGATAAAACTAACACTGTAAAAGTGTGGGAAAAAATGTATTGGTGTTATTTCCTAATAGTTGCTGGTTGAAAATACAATCTACACAGGGCGGGAGTTTTGACTTTCCATGGTGACATCACCATGCGTTGAATTGGTTAATATACCAATAACAAAGATATTTCCAAACCTCTCTCCGATAACAGCTAGTCTTTAGTTTGCCCCTCCCCACTCCAAGACAGTCCTAGCAAACTTCTTGCTTGATAAATCGTTTTTCGCTTAAAAACATTTTTCTCTCCATTTGAATAGAAATCTATTAYAGTAAGATACTTAATTGTTACCCAGAAATATTTGATATTGATATAAAACCGCTGCATTGGGCCTTCAAAACTTCTTCTGGCTAGGGGGCAGTATTCGGAAGTTTGGATGAATGAGGTGCCCAAAGTAAACTGCCTGTTACTCAGGCCCAGAAGCTAGGGTATGCATATAATTGGTAGTATTGGATAGAAAACATTCTAAAGATTCCAAAACTGTTAAAATAATGTCTATGAGTATAACAGAACTGATATGGAAGGTGAAAACCCGAGGACAATCCGTCCAGAATGTTTTTTTTTTTTCCAGCTCACCTCTGATTACAATGGCTGTGAATGGGAATATAAAAGGAAGTCCTCCCAGATTGCAGTTCCTAGGGCTTCCACTAGATGTCAACAGTCTTTAGAAAGAGTTTCAGGCTTGTTTTTTGAAAAATTAGCTAGACTTTGTAGTTTTTCTAAGTGGCTCCCATTTTGGCTGTAGTGTTTGTAGCGCGTTCCGGTGAGTGCACATACTTCGTTATTTATCTCCAGTAATGGTCTCCGGTATTCTCCGTCTTAAATGTGATATTTTATTTACATAATAGGGTACCTGAGGATTGATTAGGAACGTTTGACTTGTTTAGAAGAAGTTTATTGGTAACTTACGGGATTCATTTTGTATGCATTTTGAACGAGGGAAACCGGTGGATTACTGAGTCAAGCGCGCCATTGAAACTTATTTTTTGGGGGGTATAAAGAAGGACTTTATCAAACAAAAGGACAATTTGTTATGTAGCTGGGACCCTTGTGATTGCAACCAGATGAAGATCTTCAAAGTTAAGTGATTTATTTTATCGCTATTTCTGACTTTTGTGACGCATCTGCTTGGTTGGAAAATGTATGTAATGCTTTTGTGTGCGGGGCGCTGTCCTCAGATAATCGCATGGTGTGCTTTCGCCGTAAAGCCTTTCTGAAATCTGACAAAGCGCCTGGATTAACAAGAAGTTAAGCTTTTGAATTATGTATGACACTTGTATTTTCATGAATGTTTAATATTACGATTTCTGTAATTTGAATTTGGCGCTCTGCAATTTCACCGGATGTTTGCCAGGTGGGACGGTAGCGTCCCAATGGTCCGCAAGAAGTTAAGACTCTGTAACCCTGCCTCTTTTGCTTGTGTGTGCAGTGGGACGCTTCGGTAGGCAAGGCTTCCATGTGTGTGTGCTCTGCTCCGCTCTCTCTCCATCTCTCTCTCTATCTCTCTCTCTCTCCATCTCTCTCTCCATCTCTCTCTCCATCTCTGACTCTCTCTATGGGTGTTGGAGATGTCTGACTCTCTCTATGGGTGTTGGAGATGTCTGACTCTCTCTATGGGTGTTGGAGATGTCTGACTCTCTCTATGGGTGTTGGACATGTCTGACTCTCTCTATGGGGTGTTGGAATGTCTGACTCTCTCTATGGGTGTTTGGAGATGTCTGACTCTCTCTATGGTGTTGGAATGTCTGAAACTCTCCTCTATGGGTGTTGGAATGGTCTGGCTCTCTCATGGTGTTGACATGTCTGACTCTCTCTATGGGTGTTGGAATGCTGACTCTCTCATGGTGTTTGAATGTCTGACTCTCTCTATGGGTGTTGGAATGTCTGACTCTCTCTATGGGTGTTGGAGATGTCTGACTCTCTCTATGGGTTGTGGAGATGTCTGACTCTCTCTATGGGTGTTGGAGATGTCTGACTCTCTCTATGGGTGTTGGATATGTCTGACTCTCTCTATGGGTGTTGGAGATGTCTGACTCTCTCTATGGGTGTTGGAGCATGTCTGACTCCTCTATGGGTGTTGGAGATGGTCTGACTCTCTTCTATGGGGTGTTGGAGATGTCTGACGTCTCTCTATGGGTGTTGGAGATGTCTGACTCTCTCTATGGGTGTTGGACGGGGCAGAGAGGGAAGTGTGAGATGGAGATTCTACTGCTACTCCGACTGTGTTGTGGTGTGGTGTGTGTGACAGCCAGTGTCTTAGATGTAGCCGGGTGGCGGTTAGATAATGAGCTGTTTTCTATTCTGGGTAAAGACCGTCGCTGCTCTCGTCTCTGGACACGTTCTCTCTGTCCTCTCATTTCTGCTGACAAAGACTACATCTTTCCTACTCCTGCCTCTAATCTAATCTAAATCAAGTTGTATCAAATCCAGTTGTATTTGTCACATGCGCCGAATAAAACAGGTGTGGACCGTACCGTGAAATGCTTACTTACAAGCCCTTATCCAACAATGTAGTTTTAAGAAAATGGAGTTAAGAAAATATATATTAAATAAACTAAAGTAAACAATAATACAAAATAAATAAAAGTAACATAATTAAATAACAATAACGAGGCTATATACACAGGTGGTGTATATGTGCTGGGATGCAGGTTAGTTGAGGTAATTTGTACATGTAGGTAAGGTGAAGTGACTATGCATAGATAATAAACAGCRAGTAGCAGCAGTGTAAAAACAAAGGGGGCAGAGGTGTCAATGTAAATAGTCCGGTGGCCATTTMATTARTTGTTYAGCAGTCTTATGGCTTGAGGGTAGAAGCTGTTAAGGAGCCTTTTGGACCTAGACTTGGCGCTCCGGTACCGCWTACCGTGCGGTAGTAGAGAGAACAGTCTATGACTAGGGTGACTGGAGTCTTTAAAAACATTTTTGGGCCTTCCTCTGACATGTGGTAGACGTGTGTGTGCATACAGTATCTGTGTGTTTTGCATATGCGGTTGTGTTTACACTTCTCTTTGCATAGCCGGTGTCGGTGTGAAGTTGTGGAGAGATTGTCCTCCCTGGCTAGATTGGCTGTGAGTCTGTTATAGCAGCACAAACACAGTAGAAGAGACAGAACGCAGAGAGAGAGACGCAGAGAGAGAGACGCAGAGAGAGGAGACGCAGAGAGAGAGACGCAGAGAGAGAGACGCAGAGAGAGAGACGCAGAGAGAATAGATATGATAATGGACACTCCATCTCTCCCCACTCTCTGTCCCTCCTTCTCTCTCCACTCTCTGTCCTTCCTTCTCTCTCCACTCTGTCCTCCATCTCTCTCCACTCTGTCCCTCCTTCTCTCTCCATTCTCTGTCCTTCCTTCTCTCTCCATTCTCTGTCCCTCCTTCTCTCTCCACTCTCTGTCCCTCCTTCTCTCTCCACTCTCTGTCCTCCATCTCTCTCCACTCTCTGTCCCTCCATCTCTCTCCACTCTCTGTCCTTCCTTCTTCTCCACTCTCTGTCCCCATCTCTGATTCCCCCTCTCATGTGTAGTGGTTGAGTAGAGGAAGACACTGATTGGTGGTCCAACAGAAATGTATTGGAGTTTCACTGATGTGTGAATTCAACCGATAGGGTCGGCACCACACTGGGTGGAGCTTCGCTATCCACCCACAATGTTGTCCAAGTTATTTTAGTCTGCCAGCCAAGCCTGTTTTCCCACTCCTGTTGGACTGCCCAGACCAGATCACATTCTAGATAACTGGCTTTATTACCAGGACAGGATGAGATCACTGTTGTGTTGTTCTGACCTACCACCCACACCATATGACCTTTTCATATTCAATAACACCTGTTGGATTTATTCAATATGACTGTTACTCACAATGAATCCTGTGCTCATTTCTAAGTGTTTCACACCTCCACTATCTCTCGCTCCATACTTCTCTGTCTCCCCTGTCTCTCTCTCTCCCCCATACTTTCTCTCCCTCACAATTTTAGTTTTTGTACACCCCTCTCAGTGCCCCCTCTTCTCCCTCTCTCTGAGTTGGCACATTGGATGAGGGCCAACGGTTGGCATTGATCAGTTCAGCCCAGTCAGGTAGCTGGACTGGCAGAGGTCTCTCTATCTCTCTATCCATGTCTCAGTGTTCTATATCCAGGACTGCTGATTGGCTTTCACCCACATTGACACCCTGGTTACTGAGGAGGAGCTGTCCGTCAGGTTGTCACAGTGACCTTGAGGGTTCCATCACAGGCACCCCACTGTGAAGCTCTATTGGTTACCTATAATCAGCAGCCCTCACTTCTCCATCACTCCTCTAATCAGCAGCCCTCATTCCACTCCTCTTCTGTCATCTCCTCTCTTTCCTCTCTCTGCTGCTGGACTTTGAGCTGTGCTTCTGTCTGCACTGCAGAGTTCCTGAGTCCTTGGAGATGAAGAGACTGAGACGAAGGCTGAGTCAGTACAAAKCAGGAGCTGGGAGTTTTTTGGGGGAGGGGGAGAATAAGTAAGTGAAGTGTTAGTCAGAGATCATAAGCAGCTCATTATCAAAGCTTAGGATGTTCAGTCAACATGTCAACAGGGGCTTTTTTAGCATATTCTCCTGTATCTTTTTCTCCATCTTGCAATCTCTCTCTCGGTTCTCACCCAGTCTGTCACAACACATCTCTCTTTCTGTCTCCGCTGCAAAGCCTCCTGGGATATCAGCTTAGTGTCACAGATCTGGTTGGTAACGGGATTGGCTCCTGAGATGTGAGAGAAGGAGAGGAAGAAGAAAGAGACAGAGACATATTTAAGAGAAGTTTAGGATAGAAATGTGATTTGGAGCACAAGTTTGCGTAGTTTCCGTAGTAGCAGAGTAAATCTGCAATGGAAGCAAACTGCTATGTAACCAATAAGGCTGCTCAGAGTGCTGCGAGGCTGGAGATTCACTGCATGTTAAACAGGCTGTCTATGAAGACACTGTGTGTCCTTGTGCATGTCTATGTACAGTACCAGTCAAAAGTTTGGACACCTACTCATTCCAGGGTTTTTATTTTAACTATTTTCTACATTGTAGAATAATAGTGAAGACATCAAAACTATGAAATAACACACATGGAATCATGTAGTAACCAAACAAGTGTTAAACAAATCAAAATATATTTTAAATATGAGATTCTTCAAAGTAGCCACCCTTTGTCTTGATGACAGCTTTGCAYACTCTTGGCATTCTCTCAACCAGCTTCATGAGGTAGTCACCTGGAATGCATTTCAATTAACAGGTGTGCCTTGTTAAAAGGTAATTTGTGTAATTTCTTTCCTTCTTAATGCAAATCAGTGGTGTTGTGACAAGGTAGGGGTGGTATACAGAAGATACCCCTATTTGGTAAAAGACCAAGTCCATATTATGGCAAGAACAGCTCAAATAAGCAAAGAGAAACGACAGTCCATCATGGAAAAGTGGCTACTTTGAAGAGTCTAAAATATATTTTGATTTGTTTAACAAATTTTTTGGTTACTACATTAATCCATATGTGTTACTTCATAGTTTTGATGTCTTCACTATTATTCTACAATGTAGAAAATAGTAAAAAATAAAGAAAAACCCTGGAATGACTAGGTGTGTCCAAACTTTTGACTGTGTGTGTGTGTGTGTGTGTGTGTGTGTGTGTGTGTGTGTGTGTGAGAACCCGACAAGGGATTACGTAAGCCCTGTTACCAAGCAGAGTCTATCATTGTGAAGTTGAGCCAAAGGGCTGCAAGTGTGTGAGAGCGAGCGCGATCGACTGAGTGTGTGATATATCATTTCAAGAGCGGTGTGAGAACGAGAAATGTAGACCGGGTCAGGAAGTTCATCCTGATAATAATAACAGAGCTTAGAGGGAATGACATTAGTGTCTGTGTGTGTCCGTCTCTGCAGGTTAGCAGACACCTGACATTGTGAATGATAGAATTGTCTGCCCCCTACCGCAGGAAACTTGTGCCCAGCCAAGCATGTAATAGGCTTTTTGACTTGTGTTTTTCTGCATTGTGTTTGTGTGTGTGCCTGTGTGCGTGCCAAACCRAACTGAGTGCCCTCTTCTTGTCCTTTCCCACAGCTCTCCTGTACAAGCCGATTGACCGTGTGACCAGAAGCACACTGGTTCTTCATGTGAGTACACACACGTGGTACAGCCATGAGGGATTCCTGATCTGCCCAGAAACAAATGACAAGATTGGATTAGAGGGGACCACAACGTAGAGCTAGYTTGAATAGATAGGACAAGATGGATACACATCAGGGATTAAGAGTATGTGCTGTCACGTTGTGTAGTCATGAGAAACACAGTGATGGAGCTGGGAGGAATTTAACTGGAAAGCAACAATGCAGCTTGGTTCTGGATCCACCTGCAAAGTCAAACCCTGCCTTCTGCTGCTTAGAGGAAGTGTTCCATTCCATTTGCCAAGCGTATACCTTTCCTCTGCACGGTTTATCAAAATTACATGCTGTTAGAAACAATATACTCTCCTTTGATGGGCTTCAACCAAGTGGAAAGCGGAAGCCGCCCACAGAGCAAGCAGAGATGCCTAGACGTCTCCTCCAGTCTAGCTTCCAGTGCATTTCATGAATATGTTTTACATAAAGCTAGTGGAAGCATGGCTAAACAAACACCAGTTAGTTTCCTACAAACAAAGGTCAGGCCAGATCATGCAAATCAAAGACATGGCCTGCGTCCCAAATGGCACCCTGTTTTCTATTTAGTGCACTTTTGACCAGGGCCCATTGGGTTTGACCAGGGCCCATAGTGCAATATACAGTTGAAGTTGGAAGTTTACATACTTAGGTTGGAGTCATTAAAACTCGTTTTTCAACCACTCCACAAATGTCTTGTTAACAAACTATAGTTTTGGCAAGTCGGTTAGAACATCTACTTTGTGCATGACACAAGTCATTTTTCCAAATATTGTTTACAGACAGATTATTTAACTTATAATTCAATGTATCACAATTCCAATGGGTCAGAAGTTTACATGCACTAAGTTGACTGTGCCTTTAAACAGCTTGGAAAATTCCAGAAAAATATGTCATGGCTTTAGAAGCTTCTGATAGGCTAATTGACATAATTTGAATCAATTGGAGGTGTACCTGTGGATGTATTTCAAGGCCTACCTTCAAACTCAGTGCCTCTTTGCTTCACATCATGGAAAATCAAAAAAACAAATTTGTGACCTCCACAAGTCTGGTTCATCCTTGGGAGCAATTTCCAAACGCCTGAAAGTACCACGCTCATCTGTACAAACAACAGTACGCAAGTATAAACACCATGGGACACGCAGCCGTTCATACCGCTCAGGAAGGAGATGCGTTCTGTCTCCTAGAGATGAACGTAACTTTGGTGTGAAAAGTGCAAATCAATCCCAGAACAACAGCAAAGGACCGTGTGAAGATGCTGGAGGAAACGGGTACAAAAGTATCTATTTCCACAGTAAAATGAGTCCTATATCGACATAACCTGAAAGGCCGCTCAGCAAGGAAGAAGCCACTGCCCAAAACTGCCATTAAAAAAGCCAGACTACGGGTTTGCAACTGCACATGGGACAAAAGATTTGTACTTTTTGTAGAATTGTCCTCTGGCTGATGAAACAAAAAATAAACTGTTTGGCCATAATAACCATCGTTATGTTTGGAGGAAAAATGAGGACGCTTGCAAGCCGAGAACACCATCCCAACCGTGAAGTACCGGGGTGGCAGCATCATGTTGTGGGGGTGCTTTTGCTGCAGGAGGGACTGTTGCACTTCACAAAAATAGATGGAATCAGTGAGAGGAAATTGCTGGATTTATTGAAGCAACATCTCAAGACATCAGTCAGGAAGTTAAAGCTTGGTCGCAAATGGGTCTTCCAAATGGACAATGACCCCAAGCGTACTTCCAAAGTTCTGGCAAAATGGCAAAGCCCTGACCTCAATCCCATAGAAAATTTGTGGGCAAAACTGAAAAGCGTGTGCGAGCAAGGAGGCCTACAAACCTGACTCAGTTACACCAGCTCTGTCAGGAGGAATGGGACAACAAAATTCAACCAACTTATTGTGGGAAGCTTGTGGAAGGCTACCTGAAACATTTGACCCAAGTTAAACAATTTAAAGGCAATGCTACCAAATACTAATTGAGTGTATGTAAACTTCTGACCCACTGGGAATGTGATGAAGGATATAAAAGCTGAAATAAATCATTCTCTCTACTATTATTCTGACATTTTACRTTCTTAAAATAAAGTGGTGATCCTAACTGACCTAAGACATGGAATTTTTACTAGGATTAAATGTCAGGAATTGTGAATAACTGAGTTTAAATGTATTTGGCTAAAGTGTATGTAAACTTCAGACTTCAACTGCATATAGAGAATAWGGTGCCATTTRGGGCACAGCCACAGACGTGAAATKTTCTGTATTATTGTCTCTCATTTACTGTACAAAGACATGTACTGTACCATCTGCTCAACCTTCCAGAGGTTGTCACAATAAATTAACTGAGGTGTGCTGACAAGGCATAAATCAGCCAAATGGCTTTTCTTTCACACGCTCCTCTGAAAAAAGCATTTTAGTTACGCTGAGATAATAAGATATTAGCAATGTGGAGGCAGACTGTCTCAGCCATTAGGTAGCACTTTAAAAGTAAAATAATTTGTTTTGCCCAGTGTTCCATCAAGGAGAAATTATCATATGCTTTTATGAGAGGAAAAGATTTGTTAGAAAACCCAGCCAAACATCCAAATAGTCCAATTCATCAAAATGGTTAAGTAGATCTGGTATTATAGGTTTAAAAACACCTGCACATTGACTGTCCTTAGACAAACATTTGAATGGATGGGGTTCTCAATGTTTTTAAATTGGGGTCTCTGTGACTATTTGAGAGTTGCATTGCGATATCCCCGGCGTGTGTAATATCTAATGGTGTCTCTGTGTGTATTGTAGGACCTGCTGAAGCACACCCCTAAGGACCACCCAGACTTCCCCCTGCTGCAGGACGCTCTGAGGATCTCCCAGAACTTCCTGTCCTCCATCAACGAAGAGATCGACCCCCGCAGGACCGCCATCACCACGCCTAAGGGAGAGGTGGGGTCTCACACACTCTCACACACCATTGTAACAGACTACCTAATGCTTTTCAGCAATTCATGTTGTAACCTTGGGGAAGTGTGTCAATGTATTTGTGAAATTGTGTTTTGGGGTCAAAGAAATCGACAGTGTCTCTCCTCCTCCTGCCCTCATCCTCAGTCTCTTCATTACCAGCCGCCTCTCCTCTATCTCTTTCTCTCTCTCCCTCTTTCTAACACTACCTTTGTTTCATTCTATCATTTTCCCCCTGTTTTTCTCCGCTTAATGCTCCTCTCTGAGTTTAGGCTTTTTACATTCTCTGCCTGCTAAGTCCTTCCCCTCTCCCATCCTTCTTCCCTCTTTCGCTCTCTCCCCCTCTCCTCCTTTCTCCCTCCATCTCTAAACCCCCTCCTTTCTGCTTTCCTCCCTCCACCCCTCTCTTTCTATCCCTCTCTCCTCCCATCTCTTCCTCGCTCTCCCTCTATCCCTCTCTCTCTATCCCTATTCCATTCAGTCAGTTCAGTTTTTAGCCTCCCTGTCAGTTCTCCATTCATTGTCTGTCTGCTACCAGAAATTAAAAACTGTCTCTGCCCTCTTTGGCTCACACTTTTCCGATTACTCCAGTTCTGGTTTAGCTCAGCCTTATTTTAGGTTTCCTAGTTGGCTCGCTAGAGATGGACAGATGCAGAGAGGGAAAGGGGGCAGTGTTTAGAGTTCTTAGTGGCTTATTTAGCTGATGATTGACACAACTGTCATGGAGAATGTAGACAGCAAGAAAATATAGACATCAAGTGATGTTCTTTCATATTGCTGAACTCTGATCTATACCTCCTACAGTACATCCTGTCTCTTTAACTGTGTGTGTGTGATAGGCAGTATCCCTCAGACTAGGCCCAGGGCTCAGAACAGGAAGTGAATGTTTACAGCTAGGTTAGCTGCCCCGTGCAGTGCGTGCCACAGGAAGTGATGTCATGGAGTTTCTCTCCCTGGTAGGCTCGTCAGCTGGTGAAGGATGGTTTCCTGGTGGAGATGTTGGAGGGTTCCAGGAAACTGCGTCACGTCTTCCTCTTTACAGACCTGCTGCTCTGTGCCAAAATGAAGAAGACCTCTGCAGGGTAGGTCAACACATACTCATGCACATTCAGGCATAAACATACCCACTGTGCTATTCACTGTGCATATTATATTATACACTCTTAAGTGGTCTCCAGTGTGAGTGTTTTCAGTCTGTTCTGTTGACGGGTGGGTGGGTGAGCAGAGTGGCTGGTTGAGGCCATTGCCCATCAGTGCAGGCCAGTGTGTGACTGGAGAGAGAATAAGTCCTACATATTAACACTAAGACTCTTCCTTCTACGCCTCACCTTCCCTCCCCCCTCACTAAGAGAGGCTGTGAGAGAATACACTCCCCATAACAATGTCTCCCTTCATCCCTCTAGCCCTCTCTCTCCAGTGAGTCTACTACAGGTCCATTTGAAAGGAGACAGAGTGAACGCAAGAGATACATAGTTAGTGATACAAGGCACATTCTCCAATAGGCTCTCCTTAAATGAGGCAGACTGATAGCTTATCCCGTATTCCTACAGATTCTAATAGGGTTGATCAGGTTTTATGGGGTCCTGTCAGCTCTGCTGTGGCAGTGCATGAAGTATGACAACAGTGTATCAGTGTATGAAGTATGACAACAGTGTATCAGTGTATGAAGTATGACAACAGTGTATCAGTGTATGAAGTATGACAACAGTGCATCAGTGTATGAAATATGACAACAGTGTATCAGTGTATGAAGTATGACAACAGTGTATGAAATATGACAACAGTGTATCAGGGTATGAAATATGACAACAGTGCATCAGGGTATGAAATATGACAACAGTGCATCAGTGTATGAAATATGACAACAGTGCATCAGGGTATGAAATATGACAACAGTGCATCAGGGTATGAAATATGACAACAGTGCATCAGGGTATGAAATATGACAACAGTGTATCCGGGTATGAAATATGACAACAGTGTATCCGTGTATGAAATATGACAACAGTGCACCAGTGTATGAAATATGACATCAGTGTATGAAATATGACATCAGTGTATGAAATATGACATCAGTGTATGAAATATGACATCAGTGTATGAAATATGACAACAGTGTATGAAATATGACAACAATGCATCAAGGTATGAAATATGACAACAGT
>NC_036863.1:22729113-22731136 GCF_002910315.2 Salvelinus sp. IW2-2015 | reverse complement strand
ATCAGGGTATGAAATATGACAACAGTGTATCAGGATGAATAACAGCCCTGCTCTGAAGGGATGTTCTCTCACTGTGATTATTATTTCCTCAGTTTTGTAACTCTCAAGTGTTCTTTGATGTCATAATAAAAAGGGAGACAGTCTGGTGCTGTAGACTATTGTGGAGAAAGGGTTTAGAATAGTGAATGGAGGGCTCGTATAGTGCTGAATATGAAGCAAATCACTTAGTGGATATCTGGATGTTAGGAAATACATAGCATGCAGCAAGGTGTGTATTTCAATCTGGTCTCAATCTGGTGTTTGGGCCTGAGGCAAAGAGAGAGAGAGAGAGAGGTGTGTGTGTGTGTGTGTGTGTGTGTGTGTGTGTGTGTGTGTGCAGGGTAGGTCAACACATACTCATGCACATTCAGGCATAAACATACCCCACTGTGCTATTCACTGCATGATTATATTTATACACTCTAAGTGGTCTCCAGTGTGAGTGTTTTCAGTCTGTTCTGTTTGACGGGTGGGTGGGTGAAGCAGAGTGGCTGGTTGAGGCCATTGCCCATCAGTGCAGGGCCAGTGTGTGACTGGAGAGGGAATAAGTCCTACATATTAACACTAAGACTCTTCCTTCTACGCCTCACCTTCCCTCCCCCTCACTAAGAGAGCTGTGAGAGAATACACTCCCCATAAACAATGTCTCCCTTCATCCCTCTAGCCCTCTCTCTCCAGTGAGTCTACTACAGGTCCATTTGAAAGGAGACAGAGTGAACGCAGAGATACATAGTTAGTGATACAAGGCACATTCTCCAATAGGCTCTCCTTTAAATGAGGCAGACTGATAGCTTATCCCGTATTCCTACAGATTCTAATAGGGTTGATCAGGTTTTTTATGGGGTCCTGTCAGCTCTGCTGTGGCAGTGCATGAAGTATGACAACAGTTGTATCAGTGTATGAAGTATAACAACAGTGTATCAGTGTATGAAGTATGACAACAGTGGATCAGTGTATGAAGATATGGTCCCGTGGTGCTCAGTTGGTAGAGCATGGCGCTTGCAACGCCAGGGTTGTGGGTTCATTCCCCACGGGGGACCAGGATGAATATGTATGAACTTTCCAATTTGTAAGTCGCTCTGGATAAGAGCGTCTGCTAAAGACTTAAATGTAAATGTAAATGTGCACCATGTGTATGAATTATGACATCAGGTGTATGAAATATGACATCAGTGTATGAAAATATGACAATCAGTGTATGAAATATGACAACAGTGTATGAAATATGACAACAATGCATCAGGTATGAAATATGACAAACAGTTTATCAGGGTTATGAAAATATGACAACAGTGTATCAGTATATGAAATATGACAACAGTGTATCAGGGTATGAAATATGACAACAGTGTATCAGGGTATGAATATGACAACAGTGTATCAGGGTATGAAATATGACAACAGTGTATCTGGGTATGAAATATGACAACAGTGTATCAGTATATGAAATATGACAACAGTGTATCTGGGTATGAAATATGACAACAGTGTATCTGGGTATGAAATATGACAACTGTATCAGGGTATGAAATATGACAACAGTGGTATCAGGATGAATAACAGCCCTGCTCTGAAGGGATGTTCTCTCACTGTGATTATTTATTTCCTCAGTTTTGTAACTCTCAAGTGTTCTTTGATGTCATAATAAAAAGGGAGACAGTCTGGTGCTGTAGACTATTGTGGAGAAAGGTTTAGAATAGTGAATGGAGGGCTCGTATTAGTGCTGGAATATTGAAGGCAAATCACTTAGTGGATATCTGGATGTTAGGAAATACATAGCATGCAGCAAGGTGTGTATTTCAATCTGGTCTCAATCTGGTGTTTGGGCCTGAGGCAAAGAGAGAGAGAAGAGAGGTGTGTGTGTGTGTTGTGTGTGTGTGTGTGTGTGTGTGTGTGTGTGTGTGTGTGTGTGTGTTGTGTGTAAATGATGGGAATGACAGCATACACGGCCATAGATTAAGTGTTTCATTTACAGATTGCCTAC
>NC_036863.1:22688408-22729088 GCF_002910315.2 Salvelinus sp. IW2-2015 | reverse complement strand
ACCATGGCCCTATGTCATTTCCTGTCGGCACGGTTAACATTGTTTTGCCAGGTTAGGGTTGATTATGATTGACAATCGTTGCTTCCTGCTACCTAACCGTGTGAAGGACATACAGGCAACTGGCATTGTCAAGGTTACCACCAGTCTGTAAATCAATCTGTTGTCTTTAGCTTTTTGTCTCCGTGTCCCTAAYGGCAACTTATTCCCTGTATAGTGCACTACTTTTGACCAGAGCCTTTATGGCCCCTGKTCAAAAGTAGTGTGCAACATATCGAATAGGGTAGCATTTGGTACTCAGCCTATGTGTCCTCTGGTCTGGACTTTTAACACCACAGGATTAGGCCAGCAGCCAGATAAAACAAGCTATCCAACTGATAGCTAATCATCAGTATTAACTCACTGTGAAACATTAATACCATTCAATCCCTCTATATCTACTCAGTCATGGTGGATTATTCATGTTTCTATTGATTCCAAAGCCCTATTTCTCCTCTTAAATAATTGCTGTATACCATTAATATACCACCCTTTCCCAAAGTATTCAGATGAACCAGAGGTACATTTATGTGTGATTATGGTAAATTATGGCTGTGAAAAGCTCATTTGGGAGCTTGAAAGTGCTGTGGACAGACGGAKATTAGATATGTAGATTTTATTCAACACCAGCAATGCCAATCTTGGTCCCTCTAATCATCTCTACCTCAGTCTGTAATAGAGACAGTGTTTATTCATCAGCCTACACACTGCTGGGGGATTTAAACAGTGCATCAATACAGGTACATATCTTAGAGGACAACAATAAAACACCACGGACTACACTGAGACAAAGGGTTTGCTTACAAAGGAACAAAGGGGGGATCTCACCCTGTATTAAGGAGGAGTGGAGGTCTCATAAAAAATGGAGGGATGTGTGCAGGCGAATGAGGGGGTGGGAGTGAGGGG
Organism: Salvelinus sp. IW2-2015; assembly: GCF_002910315.2. Classification (NCBI taxonomy): domain Eukaryota; kingdom Metazoa; phylum Chordata; class Actinopteri; order Salmoniformes; family Salmonidae; genus Salvelinus; species Salvelinus sp. IW2-2015. The sequence goes on along the minus strand of NC_036863.1, from coordinate 22,728,146 downwards.
ACATATTGGGATGAAGAGAGAAAACAAGAGAGGTATTTGCTATCTCCATCCCTATATAGTTCAATACAGCCAAAACACTTCACTCTATTTTCTTAAAACTACATTGTTGGATAAGGGCTTGTAAGTAAGCATTTCACGGTAAGGTCTACACCTGTTGTATTCGGCGCATGTGACAAATACATTTTGATTTGAACACAAGTTATTTAACTAGCCAAATAAAAAGACTAATCGTCATACTATTTRTTTGTTGTGCTGTATTTTACTTCAGGGTTAAAACAGGAAGGACATGGTATTTAGTTTTGTTGTCATATTTCCCATCCCATCATTTTTGATRAGGTTTGCACCAATTGGAGGCTTAATGTATTCCTATGTTAATGAGTGTACGATCCTGCCTTCAGGAAAGATAATGATAATGAAAGCTCGTTAAGGGGAATACAAATACTCCCAACACCATTACATCTCTAACACTATTAAAACCAATTTATGATTCATCCAAAAATGTGGTCCGAGGCACCGGATGGATGGTGTGACGCAATTGCGGAGCCTCCGAAGGCATGCATATAATGACAGTATTTCCTCATTGCTTTTTCCCTTCAGGCTCCTCTAAAAGATATTAATGATATTGAGCTTCGCTGCACCGTTTTGTCTCTTTTGTCGCTCTCTTGTCGCTCTTCTTTGTCTCGCGCTCTCTATCTTTGTCTCGCGCTCTCCTCCTTTGTCTCGCGCTCTCTCTCTTTGTCTCGCGCGCTCTCTCTTTGTCTCGCGCTCCTCTCTCTTTGTCTCGCGCTCTCTCTCTTTGTCTCACGCTCTCTCTCTCTTGTCTCGCGCTCTCTCTCTCAATTCAATTCAATTCAAGGGGCTTTATTGGCATGGGAAACATGTGTTAACATTGCCAAAGCAAGTGAGGTAGATATTATACAAAAGTGAAATAAACAATACAAATTAACAGTAAACATTACACATACAGAATTTCAAAACAATAAAGACATTACAAATGTTATATTATATATACAACAGTGTTGTAACAATGTACAAATGGTTAAAGCCACACAAGTTAAAATAAATAAGCATAAATAGGGTGGTGTGGTGTTGTTCTTCACTGGTTGCCCTTTTCTTGTGGCAACAGGTCACAAATCTTGCTGCTGTGATGGCACACTGTGGAATTTCTCCCAGTAGATAATTGGGAGTTTATCAAAAGTGGATTTGTTTCAAATTCTTTGTGGATCTGTGTAATCTGAGGGAAATATGTCTCTCTAATATTGGTCATACATTGGGCAGGAGGTTAGGAAGTGCAGCTCAGTTTCCACCTCATTTTGTGGGCAGTGTGCACATAGCCTGTCTTTCTTGAGAGCCATGTCTGCCTACGGCGCTTCTCAATAGCAAGCTATGCTCATCTCTCTTTGTCTCGCACTCTCTCTCTTGGTCTCGCGCTCTCTCTCTTTGTCTCTCGCTCTCTCTCTTTGTCTCGCGCTCTCTCTCTTTGTCTCGCGCTCTCTCTCTTTGTCTCGCGCTCTCTCGCTTTGTCTCGCGCTCTCTCTTTGTCTCGCGCTCTCTCTTTGTCTCGCTCTCTTTGTCGCTCTCTCTTGTTGCTCTCTTTTGTCTCGCTCTCGCTCTCTTTTGTCTCGCTTTCTCTTCTCTTTGTCTGCTCTCTCACTCGCACTTTGTCTCGCTCTTTGCTTTGTCTACTCTCTTTGCTTCTCAGCTCTCTCTCACTTCTTTGTAGCTCTCTCTCACTCTCTTTGTCGCTCTCTCTCACTCTCTCTAGGAGACAACAGCAGTATGAGTGTAAATGGTACATCCCCCTGGCAGACCTGACCTTCCAGTTGCTGGATGACTCGGATGTCTGCCCCCACATCCAGGTGCTGCCTGAACACGAGATAGAGGAGATAAAGATCAAGATCTCAGTCATCAAGAGTGACATCCAGAAGGAGAAGGTGATTATTATGTTTGTTTGTTTTGTTTGTTTGTTTGTAATTTTTTGTTTCTTTCTATTTAGCCAGGKAAGTCTTTAAGAAGATACTTATTTAAACTAAACCTAAGAGTTCTTCATTGATCCAAAATGAATCCAAAATGGCGGTGATGCGGCCCTTCCTCTGCCTCCCACTGTGTCAGGTTCCATTAGAACCTGGCTGTGTGATTAAGGCTGGGTTCCTCTGGCCTCATCACACTACTGTTATAGTATTGGAGAAGTTCCCCTCACTGTTTCCCTTAGAGAGGTCGGCCGGGACTAGAGATCTTTGTGTCTGAGCCACACCCACAAAAAGAGAGAGATCATCTGGACAGAGTCAGCACTTTACTGTATGTACAGTGCGTTCGGAACGTATTCAGAATTTTYCCACATTTTGTTACGTTACAGCCTTATTCTAAAATGGATTAAACATTTTGGACACAATACCCCATAATGACAAAGCGAAAACAGRTTATATTATTAAAATAAAAAACATACCTTATTTACATAAGTATTCAGACTCTTTGCTATGAGACTCAAATTTGAGCTCAGGTGCATCCTGTTTCCATTGATCATCCTTGAGATGTTTCTACAACTTGATTGGAGTCCACCTGTGGTTCATTTAATTGATTGGACATGATTTGGAAAGGCACACACCTGTTTATGTAAGGTCCCACAGTTGACAGTGCATGTCAGAGCAAAAACCAAGCCATGAGGTCGTAGGAATTGTCCGTAGAGCTCCGAGACAGGATTTTGTCGAGGCACAAATCTGGGGAAGGGTGCCAAAACATTTCTGCAGCATTGGAGGTCCCCAAGAACAAAGAGGCCTCCATCATTCTTAAATGGAATAAGTTTGTAACCACCAAGACTCTTCCTAGAGCTGGCCACACAACCAAACTGAGCAATCGGGGTAGAAGGGCCTTGGCCAGGGAGGTGACCAAGAACCAGATGGTTACTCTGACAGATCTCCAGAGTTCCTCTGTGGAGAAGGGAGAACGTTCCAGAAGGACAACTATCTCTGCAGCACTCCACCAATCAGGCCTTTAGGGTAGAGTGGCCAGACGGGAACCACTCCTCAGTAAAAGGCACATGACAGCCCGCTTGGAGTTTGCCAAAAGGCACCTAAATGACTCAGACATGAAACAAGATTCTCTGGTCTGATGAAACCAAGATTGAACTCTTTGGACTGAATGCCAAGCGTCACGTCTGGAGGAAACCTGGCACCRTCCCTACGGAGAATCATGGTGGTGGCAGCATCATGCTCTACGCTACTCCAGAGAGCTTGGGACCTCAGACTGGGGCGAAGGTTCACCTTCCAACAGGACAATGGCGAAAAGCACACAGCCAAGACAATGCAGGAGTCTCTGAATGTCCTTGAGTGGCCCAGCCAGAGCCTGGACTTGAACCCGATTGAACATTTCTAGAGAGACCTGAAAATAGCTGTACAGTGATGCTCCCCATTCAACCTGACAGAGCTTGAGAGGATCTGCAGAGAAGGGGAGAAACTCTCCAAATACAGGTGTGCCAAGCTTGTAGCGTCAAACCCAAGAAGACTTGAGGCTGTAATCGCTGCCAAGATGTAGGTGTGTTGACTGTGATAAAGGCACTGATTATGAGCTGTCTTGTTTGCTAAATGAACAAATTAAGTAGGCAGTGGCATGGTGCATATAGCCACAGAAGCACAGTGACATATGCCTCAATACAGTCATATTCGTGGCTTATTGGAGGTGTGACTTTCAGTTAGTTATTTTTGGCATACCATCCCATGAGAGTGAATGTCATTTCAGTTCATCTRAATGTCATTCCATTGCACTGCTTGCTATGAATTCTACCTGGTGGTGTTTTCATGTTTAGGTAAAAAAAAAAATGTCCTGTTTGTTTCTGTGTGTAGAAAGCGCTGAAGGGCCAGAGTCGTAACGTGGAGCGTCTGAGGAAGAAGATGAACGAGCAGGAGTCATGGCTGCTGTTACACTCTCCCACCATCCCCTTCCGCATCCACAACAAACACGGCAAGGTAAACTGCTGCCTAAACATTGGCCCTGGATCAGATCTATTTTGAGCGATTAGTGCTTTATGAGGTCGTTTTGGTTAGATTATCTAAAAAAATATATGTTTTGTTTCGAGGGCTTTCAAAAGGGCCGACAGTTGCCCTACCCTGACTTACAGCATGTATTTTCAGGTAGAGATAGCTTGCGACGCAACTGCTCTCTGTCTCCGTGGCTACCCAGACCGGACAAGTAGGTGTGCAATGGATTATGGGCATTGTAGTTAATTACCATGTTTTCTGAGSTAAAGTATGTAGAATAATGGCCTGTTGCAAACTTTAGGTTACGTTATGTAACCCCGGTCCTCTGAAAGAGATGRGTGCGACGTCTCACTATGGGACACGCCCTCTTTTGCAAGTCATTGGTTGAAGCCTTATTCAATCATGCCTAACAGGCCAATCACAGCTTTATTGGTGTATGGCATGCACATCTATATAACACCCTTCACTACTCTGGTTTCCTCATTCTAAGAACTACCTCTTACACAAGTCTGGTGAGATGTSTCCTACAGAGAATCAGGGTTACATACTGTCACACCAAAGTTCTCTTTCAGTCGACTCGGTTCGACATCTCACTATGGTACACTTGCAAAACGCCCTGATTGCCAATAGCTTGTTTCCTGAGAAGCCTGTTGTGGTACATGGTAATCTACCTGATCCAGCCTACTCAGCTCCAGGGTGYGCTGGGGAGGTGCAGTAGCATCCAGGAGATAGAACCTCACAAAGGAGTGAGGGGAAGCCAAACTAGCCGCCGTACAATTCTCCAAGACGGAGATGCCTCTGTACAGTGGCCATGACATGGCAATTCCTCTTGTGCAGGTAGTCCCAAACTGGGKCACGCACTGCCGTCGGGGGTAATTTTCTAACAGTCCATTTATATTTTCCAACGGGGCTATACATTTGGGTGAGGTTTTTTTCTYGCCTGAGTAGCCTCGTTTCTCTGCCAAAAATAAAATTAATCCATCTAGTGTTCAGTGAAATAACAACACAATGTCAAATACAGGTAGTCTAGTCAAATAATTAACATTTAATCACATTAACCGGGAAACCTTCACTCTTGCGCAGACATTTAGAAACGAAACATGACAATTTGAAAAATAAGCCACGGKTGTTTTTTGAGTGARAATTAAGACAACTTTCAAGTAGTAAGACATGTATAAAAGCAACAGATACCATAAATAAGAAGGGGCTAGAAGCATCTTATATGGTGAGTAACCGAGTGGCTAGGACAGGCAAGCTCCATACTATTGTGGAGSACTTAATTCTTCCTGCTGCCGCGGATATGGCTGGGACAATGCTGGGGGAAAAGGCCCAAATCACTATAGAGACAAGGTCTTCATCAAACAACACTGTTTCACGACGCATCAGTGACATGGCAGGAGATGTTTTGAAACAATTATTGCTTTGTTTCAAGCCAGTGAATTCTATGCGTTGCAGCTGGATRCGTCAACAGACGTGGCACAGCTCCTGGTACATGTCCGTTACGTTTATGGGAGGTCAATTAAGGAAGACATCCTCTTCTGGAAACCAGGACAACAGGAGAGGATATTTTTAAAGTACTGAACAGCTTTGTGACATCAAATGGACTTTGGTGGTCAAGATGTGTTGGTATCTGTACTGATGGCGCAAAAGCCATGACAGGGAGACAGAGTGGAGTGGTAACGCGCACTTGGGTACACTGCAGCATCCACCGAGAGGCTCTTGCTGCCAAGGGAATGCCTGACAGCTTGAAAGACGTTTTGGACACTACAGTGAAAATGGTTAACTTTGTTAAAGCAAGGCCCCTGAACTCTCATGTATTTTCTGCTTTATGCAATGATATGGGCAGCGACCATGTAACGCTTTTACAACATACAGAAGTGCGCTGGTTATCAAGGGACAAAGTATTGACACGTTTTTTTTTAAAATTGGGAGACAAGCTTAAAGTTTTCTTTACTGACCATAATTTTCACTTGTCTGACTGCTTGCATGATGATGAGTTTCTCACACGACTGGCCTATCTGGGTGACGTTTTTTTCTCGCCTGAATGATCTGAATCTAGGATTACAGGGACTCTCCGCAACTATATTCAATGTGCGGGACAAAATTTAGGCTAGGATTTAAGAAGTTAGAGCTCTTTTCTGTCTGCATTAACAAGGACAACACACAGGTCTTTCCATCATTGTATGATTTTTTTGTGTGCAAATGAACTCAAGTTTGCGGACAATGTCAAATGTGATATAGCGAAGCACCTGAGTGAGCTGGGTGCGCAATTATGCAGGTACTTTCCCTAAACGGACGACACAAACAACTTCATTATCCCTTTCATGACCTGCCTCCAGTCCACTTACCGATATCTGAACAAGAGAGCCTCATCGAAGTTGCAACAAGCGGTTTTGTGGAAATTTAATCAGAAGCCACTGCCAGATTTCTGGATAAGGCTGCACTCATAGTTTCTTGCCATGGCAAATCGCGCTGTTAAGACACTGATTCCCTTTGCAACCGATGTGAGAGTGGATTCTTGGCCCTCACTAGCATGAAAACTAAATACAGGCACAGACTGTGGGTGGAAAATGATTTGACTGAGACTCTCTCCAATACAACCCAACATTGCAGAGTTATGTGCATCCTTTCAAGCACACTCTTCTCATTAACCTGTGGCGAGTTATTCACAATTTTTGATGAACAAATAATGTTTTATATGTATGATGGCTAAATATAGGGCTAAATTATTGATTATTATTATATTATTATTTGTTCCCTGGTCTTATAAGAGCTCTTTGTCACTTCCCACGAGCCGTGTTGTGACAAAAACTCACACTCATTCTTATGTTTAATAAATGTATCGTATAGTGTGTGTGGCAGGCTTACAATGATAGCAAAAAACAACATTTGAKAGTGCGCTGACCCTGGTGCTAGAGGGGGTACGCAGCTGGAGGTTGAATGTTTAAAGGGGTACGAGACTATAAAGGTTTGGGAACCACTGTTGTAGTGGAATGTGCATGGGCACCCAGGGGAGACAGCAATCCTCCACAACTGTACGGCTTTGTCCAAACAATGGAAGAGCAATTGATAAATGCCGACGTGGAAATAAGGATCCTTGAGGTCTACTGTGGTGAACAATTCGTTTGGCCGAATTGAATCTGACAGCATGCGATGCATTAGCATAAGAAATCTGTGGACTCAACGATGGGGCGTTTATGATCACTCTGTTTGATGTACTGTTACTAGATGACATGGCGTTGTACCCCGGGTTGTTCTGAACACAAACAGCCTTTGTTTGTCTATTGTGAAGAAGATTCGCTGCTGCACAAGCACCTGAATGCAATCATGACTCCTTTCTATGCGCACCAAAATTATCTGTTTCCCTGAATTGCATTGKGAAAGCCTAACACAATATTGTATTTTWTAACTTAGCTAATAATATTGGCAATAGAACAAACTTTCAGATCATGCCCACCTGACCCAGATTGCGATTTATAGTGGACCATTGTCCAGGAATGGTCTTATCATGTTACTGAATGTATCCAGAGTATTTCCGTTATCAACAAAATGTGGCGTAAATGTAAATGCACATCAAATCAACAGTGTAATGTTTKGATTCAGTCTTGCGTCAGGTGTCCTCACCTTTGGTCTAATATTTTTCCCTTTCAACTGGTACCATAGTTATGCATTTGTTTTTCWTATTTCTTCTGTAAGAAACATTTACGTTTAGCCCTATCCATGTAAGCCAGTTCCCATGAGTGTAAAGGGTTGATGTCTATGTTTGGGGTTGGATAATCTGCCTCTAAACTAGAGGTCGACCGATTAATCGGAATGGCCGATTTAATTAGGGCCTATTTCAAGTTTTCATAACAATCGGTAATTGGCATTTTTGGACGCCGATTACATTGCACTCCACGAGGAGACTGCGTGGCAGGCTGACTACCTGTTACGCGAGTGCAGCAAGGAGCCAAGGTAATTTCCTAGCTAGCATTAAAATTATCTTATAAAAAAACAATCAATCTTATCATAATCACTAGTTAACTACACATGGTTGATGATATACTAGTTTATCTAGCGTGTCCTGTGTTGCATATAATCACTGCGGTGCCTGTTAATTTATCATCGAATCACAGCCTACTTCGCCAAATGGGTGATGATTTAACAAGCACATTCGTGAAAAAAGTCGTTGCACCAATGTGTTCCCAACCATAAACATCAATGCCTTTCTTAAAATCAATACACAATGATAAAAAAAAAAAAGCCTGCATATTTAGTTAATATTGCCTACTAACATGAATTTATTTTAACTAGGAAAATTGTGTCACTTCTCTTGCGTTGTGTGCAAGCAGAGTCAGGGTATATGCAGCAGTTTGGGCCGCCTGGCTCGTTGCGTGACTGTGTGAAGACCATTTCTTCCTAACAAAGACCGTAATTAATTTGCCAGAATTTTACATCATTATGACATAACATTGAAGGTTGTGCMATGTAACAGCAATATTTAGACTTAGGGTTGCCGCCCATTCGATAAAATATGGAATGGTTCCGTATTTCACTGAAAGAATAAATGTTTTGTTTTCGAAATGATAGTTTCCGGATTTGACCATATTAATGACCTAAGGCTCGTATTTCTGTGTGTTATTATGTTATAATTAAGTTTATGATTTGATATTTGATAGAGCAGTCTGACTGAGCGGTGGTAGGCAGCAGCAGGCTCGTAAGCATTCATTCAAACAGCACTTTCCTGCGTTTGCCAGCAGCTCTTCGCTGTGCTTCAAGCATTGCGCTGTTTATGACTTCAAGCCTATCAACTCCCGAGATTAGGCTGGCAATACTAAAGTACCTATTAGAACGTTCAACAGTCAAAGGTATATGAAATACAAATGGTATAGAGAGAAATAGTCCTATAATAACTACAACCTAAAACTTCTTACCTGGGAATATTGGAGACTCATGTTAAAAAGAACCACCAGCTTTCATATGTTCTCATGTTCTGAGCAAGGAACTTAAACGTTAGCTTTCTTACATGGCACATATTGCACTTTTACTTTGTTCTCCAACAGTGTTTTTGCATTATTTAAACCAAATTGAACATGTTTCATTATTTATTTGAGACTAAATTGATTTTATTTATGTATTATATTAAGTTAAAATTAAATTGTTCATTCAGTATTGTTGTAATTGTCTTCATTACAAATATATATATTAAAATCGGCCGATTAATCGGAATCGACTTTTTTTGGTCCTCCAATAATTGGTATCGGCGTTGAAAAATCATAATCTGTCGACCTCTACTCTATATCTGTGGTTAGGATTAGGATCTATGTCCATGATTGCAATATTGATGTACTGTTATTTTTCCACCACTGGATGGAGCAGTTGTCCTATAAAATGTGATTTCCACTTTTTCCTGAAAGTTTCCCCCTGTTTTGTCCTCAGAGCTACCTGTTCCTCCTGTCTTCAGACTATGAGAGGTCAGAGTGGAGGGAGAGCATCCAGAAACTACAGAAGAAAGGTACAGGAGTAGTCTAGACATGGAACACTGGTCACTTTAATAACGTTTACCTACTGTTTAACCATTTCATATGTATATACTGTATTCTAGTCAAGGCCATACTATTTTATCCTATGTATTCTTCAGATATCCTACATATTCTATCCACATACTGTCCATAATGGCTATACATCCCATCACATATTTATACTCCGAACTCCGACATTGCTCGTACTAATATTTCTATACTTCTTAATTCCATTATTTTTCTTTGAGATTTGTTTGTATTGTTTTGTATTGTTAGATATTACTGCACTGTTGGAGCTAGGAACATAAGCATTTCGCTACACAAGCAATAACATTTGCTAAATATGTGTATGTGACCAATACAATTTGATTTGAGAGTGAGCAGACAGTGATATTGGTTTCTTACCATTGTTTTTTCAACTCTACTGTGGATTCACATTGTACAACCTATAGCCTGGTTTTATGTTCAGGTTTATTGACCGTGTATTTCTGTGTTTGTCTTCAGATCTGCAGACTTGTCAGTTGAGCTCTGTAGAGCTGCAGGTCCTCACCAGCTCCTGCTGCAAACTCCGAACCGTCCACAACATCCCTGTCACCAGTAATAAAGATGGTAGGGCACACACACTCGCACACACACACATTTTCCTTTCTACTTCCTCAGATGGGATGTTTGGATTGGGGTGACATTAAAGCCATCTGGCAGCCCCACTGTGAGCTCCCAGGATGCACTGGGGGACAGGAAATGGCAGGGAGACGCTCAGCTTACACACGCAGCTACAGGAGATACACACACTCACATACACAACTTCACTCACACAGACCCACATTTAACAAATTAGAAACCATTTATAAAGTCTTCATAAACACTACGCACCACAAATAACACACTGTTATACCACAGCACTGTTCTATTCACATCTGACTGTGTGTTTTCATGGTTTTCTTCTACAGACCTTAGAGATGCAATAACTGTACTTTATTTATTTGTTTTTATTTTTCCTTTATTTAACCAGGCAAGTCAGTTAAGAACAAATTCTTATTTTCAATGATGGCCTAGGAACAGTGGGTTAACTGCCTTGTTCAGGGGCAGAACGACAGATTTTTCCCTTGTCAGCTAGGGATATTCGATCTTGCAACCTTCCGGTTACTAGTCCAACGCTCGAACCACTAGGCTACCTGCCTACCTGCCGCCCCAGGTAGCCTCTCTCTAAAGAGAAACTTCTAATGTGGCTTTGCTTACACTGAACGATACGTTGTTATCTTGCTAGGGTTCTGCTAGACTTCGTGTACTAAGTTGGATATCATGTAGTCTAAATCTAAATTGGCTCCAGTATTTACAAGTTACATATAGATTTGAGTCAGGCCACAGAATTTTAAAACCTTGATTACAGACAGCAATATACTTTGAAAAAAATATATAAATGCTACAGTTTCAATGATTTTACTGAGTTACAGTTCATGTAAGGAAATCAGTCAATTGAAATAATAAATAAATTAGGCCCTAATCTATGGATTTCGCATGACTGGGAATACAGATATGCATCTGTTGGTCACAGATACCTTAAAAAATAAGGTAGGGGCTTGGATCAGAAAACCAGTCCGCATCTGGTGTGAACATCATTTGCCTCATGCAGCATGACAAACCTCCTTTGCATAGATTTAATCAAGCTGTTGATTGTGGCCCGTGGAATGTTGTCCCACTCATCTTCAATGGCTGTGTGAAGTTGCTGGATATTGGCGGGAAATGGAACACGCTGTCATAAACGTAGATCCAGAGCATCCCAAATATGCTCAATAAGTGACATGTCTGGTGAGTATGCCGGCCATTGAAGAACTGGGACATTTTCATCTTTTAGGAGTTGTGTACAGATCCTTGCGACATTGGGCCGTGCATTATCATGCTGAAACAGGAGGGGATGGCGGCAGTTGAATGGCACGACAATGGCCCTGAGGATCTCATCTCGGTATCTCTGTGCATTCATATTGCTATCGGTAAAATGCAATTGTGTTCATTGTACGTAGCTTATGCCTGACCATACCATAGCCCCACCGCCACCATATTGGGCACTATGTTAAAAAATGTTGACATCAGCAATCTGCCCGGTACAGTTGAAACCGGGATTCATCCGTGAAGTGCACACTTTTCCAGCGTGCCAGTGGCCATCGAAGGTGAGCATTTGCACACTGAAGTCGGTTACGAAGCCAAACTGCAGTCAGGTCAAGACCCTGGTGAGGATGACGAGCATGCAGATGAGCTTTCCTGAGACGGTTTCTGAAAATTAGTGCAAAAATGATTTGTTTGTGCAAACCTACAGTTTTATCAGCTGTCCAGGTGGCTAGTCTCAGACGATCCTGCAGGTGAAGAAGCCGGATGTGGAGGTCCTGGGCTGGACTGGTTACACGTGGTCTGCGGTTGTGAGCCTGGTTGGATGTAGTGTCAAATTCTCTAAAACAACGTTGGAAACGGCTGATGTTCGAGAAATGAACATTCAATTCTCTGGCAATAGCTCTGGTGGACATTCCTGCAGTCAGCATTCCAATTGCACACTCCCTCAASTTGAGACATCTGTGGCATTGTTGTGTGACAAAACGACACATTTTAGAATGGCCTTTTATTGTCCCCAGCACAAGGTGCACCTGTGTAATGATCACGCTGTTTAATCAGCTTCTTGATATGCCACACCTGTCAGGTGGATATGTTATCTTGGCAAAGGAGAAATGATCACTAACAGGGATGTAAACAAAATATTTGGGAAATAAGCCAACACTTTTTACATGTTGCATTTCAACCATTTTTTTTTGTTGTGTTGACCTGAAGTACAGCTCCTGGCTTGCACTGAGCGTTCCTGATTGCTTACAGTCAGTTTGTCAAAGCAACTCCCTTTATACTGACATCAAACATGTCTGTTCTCTCCAGTTTAGAGGGGGTCTGAAATGGCATTAAGCAAAGCAAAGGTTTACATTCTTTCTCCTTTATAGTCACTTTACGGCACAGTATGGCAAAGACTCYGGCTCCGGTTCACTGGCAGACCATGCTATGAAATGTAAGGAGTAGCGGGGGGGGGGGGGTGAAATAAAGACCAGCTAGAGGAGGAATGTGACCCCCTAGTTCCCATGGCTCTTTCTGACGCAACACACAGGCCATTACAGAGACCAGGGACCATGTCCCATTACAGGGACCAGCAACTAACCACAGATCTAGGCTCCGATTACTATAACTCTGATCCTAACCTTATCCATTACGGGGATATAGGAATACACATTGACAGGTTATTGCTATCATCTCCTTTAGTGAGTATTTTGGTTGTGGTTAAGATGGACAGAATAACATGTCTGATAATGAAAAATGGATGGGGGAAATGAAAGATTACAGTCTAGATCTTCTCTGCATTCTCCCTCTATCTTGGTGGCATGACCTGTCTGTGACTGTTCGCATACAGTCCATAGCACCATTCATACCTGTGACATATTGTTTGTCCAGGGCTCAGTACCTCTCCAGAGCGTGACCCGGTGGGCCTGCGGGGATCTCCAAAAGGCCTGCTTCATTTTCAGCCAATGATGTATACTGAACAAAAATATAAACGCAACGTGTAATAATTTCAAAGGTTTTACTGAGTTACAGTTCATATAAGGAAATCAGTCAATTGAAATCAATTCTATAGTCCATAATCTATGGATTTCACATGACTGGGAAAACAGATATGCATTCTGAAAGTATTCAGACCCTTTGACTTATTCCACATTTTGTTACATTACTGCCTTATTCTAAAATTGATTCAATTGTTTTTTCCCCCCTCATCAACCAACACACAATACCCCATGATGACAAAGAAAACTTTWATTTTTATTTTTATTTATTTTTTGTTGCTAATTTATAAAAAATATAACACGGAAATATCACATTTACAGAAGTATTCAGACCCTTTACTAGTTTTTTTGTTGAAGCACCTTTGGCAGCGATTACAGCCTCTATTCTTCTTGGGTATGAAGCTACAAGTTGGCACACCTGTTTTTGGCAAGTTTCTCACATTCTTCTCTGCAGATCCTCTCAAGCTCTGTCAGGTTGCATGGGGAGCGTCATTGCACAGGTCTCTCCAGAGATGTTCGATTGGGTTCAAGTCCAGGCTCTGGCTGGGCCACTCAAGGACATTCAGAGACTTGTCCCGAAGTTACTCCTGTGTTGTCTTGGCTGTGTGCTTAGGGTCATTGTCCTGTTGGTAGGTGAACCTTCGCCCCAGTCTGAGGTCCTGAGTGCTCTGGAGCATGTTTTCATCATGCTTTGCTTCGTTCATCTTTCCCTTAATCCTGACTAGTCTCTTAGTCCCCGCTGCTGAAAAACATCCCCACAGCATGATTCTGCCACCACCATGCTTCACCTTAGGGATGGTGCCAGGTGTCCTCCAGACATGATGCTTGGCATTCAGGCCAAAGAGTTCAATCTTGGTTTCATCAGATCAGAGAATCTTGTTTTTCATTGAGAGTATTTAGGTGCCTTTTGGCAAACTCCAAGCGGGCTGTCATGTGCCTTTTACTGAGGAGTGGTTTCGGTCTGGCCACTCTATCATAAAGCCCTGATTGGTGGAGTGCTGCAGAGATGGTTGTCCTTCTGGAAGGTTATCCCATCTCCACAGAGGAACTGAAGCTCTGTCAGAGTGACCATCGGTTCTTGGTCACCTCCCTGACCAAGGCCCTTCTCTTCCAATTGCTCAGTTTGGCTGGGCAGCCAGCTCTAGGAAGAGTCTTGGTGGTTCCATACTTCTTCCATTTAAGATTGATGGAGGCCACTGGGTTCTTGGGGACCTTCAATGCTGCAGAAATGTTTTGGTACCCTTCCCCAGATCTGTGCCTCGACACAATCCTGTCTCGGAGCTCTACAGACAATTCCTTCGACCTCATAGCTTGATTTTTGCTCTGACATGCACTGTCAACTATGGGACCTTATATAGACAGGTGTGTGCCTTTCCAAATCATGTCCAATCAGTTGAATTTACCACAGGTGGACTCCAATCAAGTTGTAGAATCATCTCAAGCATGATCAATGGAAACGGGTTGCACTTGAGCTCAATTTAGAGTCTCATAGCAAAGAGTCTAAATACTAATGTAAATAAGGTATTTCTGTTTTTTATTTTTGATAAATGTGCAACATTTTCTAAAAACCTGTTATAGCTTTGTCATTATGCGGTAATTTGTATAGATTGAGGGATTTTTATTTTTATTTGATCCATTTTAGAATAAGGCTGTAACGTAACAAAATGTTGAAAAAAGGACGGGGTCTGAATACTTTCGGAATRCACTGTACTTGTCAAGCTTGTGACACTACAAACTTGTTGGATGCATTTGCTGTTTGTTTTGGTTGTGTTTCAGGTTATTTTGTGCCCAATAGAAATGCATGGTAAATAAAGTGTTATATTTTGGAGACACTTTTCTTGTAAATAAGAATACAATATTGTTTTTCAACACTTCTACATTAATGTGGATGCTGCCATTTTAAATGAAATAATGTTTCATACACATAGTTATTTTCAATGAGCTAGCTAGCAGCAGTTCCTCTCACCAACTTATGATGATTTTAAATGTAATTTCTTGTTGAAAGTTGATCTTGAAAAGGGCAACGCTAACAAATTAGCAACAACATCCTCTTCAATAACACCTGCTGCAACCACTGCAAACTATTGTGCAGGGACCTGTCAGCCTTCGAGAGGCAGAAGTTTCCATACGTTTTTTTAAAATCGGTCACACCCATTACCAGTCAATGTCATCACTCCAAAATTCTTCCCTAATGCAGTTGCATGGCAGATGCCTTCTATCTAGCTTCTGATGGCCTAGCCAATGGCTGACTTAACTATAGCTAGCTATCTCTCCACAGACCACCAAAGAAAAATCCTGATTGGATCTTTTTTCTCTTCAGTGTTAAAACCTCTCTAGGCTAGGGGGCGGTATTTTCACGTCYGGATGAAAAKCGTGCCCAAAGTAAACTGCCTGCTACTCAGGCCCAGAAGCTAGGATATGCATATTATAGATAGTAGATGTCGATAGAAAATACTCTGAAGTTTCTAAAACAGTTTGAATAATGTCTGTGAGTATAACAGAACTTATTTGGCAGACGAAACCCCGAGGACAAACCATCCAGGATTTTTTTKGGGGGGGGTGACAGTGTTTCCAACTAAGTGGATCTAGATTTCTAAGGCACTTGGTTGCAGTTCCTATTGCTTCCACTAGATGTCAACAGTCTTTAGAAATTGGTTGATGTTTTTCCTTTGAGTAATGAAGAAGTAGCCATTTCCTATCTGGGTGGATAGCCAAGTACTGTTGTGGTTGGGGCGCACGACCTGAAAGCTCGCTCCACTTTGTTTTTATCCACTATTGAACGCAGTTTAATACGTCTTAAATTTTATCAAGGATTTATGTTAAAAAATACCTAAAGTTGGATTAGGAAAGTTGTTTGAAATGTTTGGACAAAGTTTACAGGTAACTTATTAGATAATGTGTAGTCATGTCGGGCGAGTTGGAACCGGTGTTTTTCTGAATCAAACGCGCCAAATAAATTGACATTTTGGAGATACAACGACAGAATTTATCGAACAAAAGGACCATTTGTGRTGTTTATGGGACATATTGGAGTGCCAACAGAAGAAGCTCTTCAAAGGTAAGGCATGAATTATATCGTTATTTCTGAGTTTTGTGTCGCGCCTGGTGGGTTGAAATGTGATTGCCATGTGTTTGTTTGATGGGGTGCTGTCCTCAGATAATAGCATGGTTTGCTTTCGCCGTAAAGCCTTTTTGAAATCTGACACGGTGGCTGGATTAACAAGAAGTAAAGGTTTAATTTTGTGTATTGCACTTGTCATCCTTTTGGGATTTGATCCCTTTCCTTTCTAACAAAAATGTAAGAGATTAAATCAAATCAAATTGTATTTGTCAAATGCGCCGAATACAACAGGTGTAGACCTTACAGTGAAATGCTTACTTACAAGCCCTTAACCAACGATGCATTTTTAAGAAAATACMTAAAAAAATAAAATTAAGAAAAAAGTAAGATATAAGAAAAACAAATAATTAAAGAGCAGCAGTAAATAACAATATATACAGGGGGTACAGAGTCAATGTGTCAATGTGCACCGGTGTCGAGGTAATTGAGATAATTATGTACATGCAGGTAGGATTGTTAAAGTGTCTATGTATAGATAATATCAGAGTAGTAGCAGCATGGGGGGGGGTGCAAATAGTCTGGGTAGCCATTTGGTAAGCTGTTCAGGAGTCGTATGGCTTGGGGGTAGAAGCTGTTTAGAAGCCTCTTGGACCTAGACTTGGCGCTCCGGTACCGCTTGCCGTGCGGTAGCAGAGAGAACAGTCTATGACTAGGGTGGCTGGAGTCTTTGACAATTTTTACAGCCTTCCTCTGACTGGTATAGAGGTCCCGGATGGCAGGAAGCTTGGCCCCGGTGATGTACTGGGCCGTATGCACTAACCTCTAGTGCCTTGCGGTTAGAGGCCGAGCAGTTGCCATACCAGGCAGTGATGCAACCCGTCAGGATGCTCTCGATGGTGCAGCTGTAAAATCTTTTGAGGATCTGAGGACCCATGCCAAATCTTTTCAGTCTCCTGAGGGTGAATAGGTTTTGTCATGCCCTCTTCACGACTGTCTTGGTGTGCTTGGACCATGTTAGTTTGTTGTTGATGTGGACTACAGGAGGGGACTGAGCACGAATCCCTGAGGGGCCCCCGTGATGAGGATCAGCGTGGCGGATGTGTTGTTACCTACCCTTACCACCTAGGGGCAACCCGTCAGGAGGTCCAGGATCCAGTTGCATAGAGAGCTGTTTAGTTCCAGGGTCCTTAGCTTAGTGATGRGTTTTGAGGGCACTATGGTGTTGAACGCTGAGCTGTAGTCAATGAATAGCATTATAGGTGGAACACAAAGGTGTTCCTTTTGTCCAGGTGGGAAAGGGCAGTGTGAAGTGCAATAGAGATGGCATCATCTGTGGATCTGTTTGTGCGGTATGTAAATTGGAGTGGGTCTAGGGTTTCTGGGATATTGGTGTTGATGTGAGCCATGACCAGCCTTTCAAAGCATTTCATGGCTACAGACGTGAGTGCTACGGGTCGGTAGTCATTTAGGCAGGTTACCTTAGTCCCTGTGCCCAAGAACACTATGGTGGTCTGCTTGAAACATGTTGGTATTACAGACTCAGACAGGGAGAGGTTGAAAATGTCAGTGAAGCCACTTTCCAGATGGTCAGCGCATGCTCAGAGTACACGTCCTGGTAATCCGTCTGTTCCACCGGCCTTGTGAATGTTGACCTGTTTAAAGGTCTTCCTCACATCGGCTGCGGAGAGCTTGATCACACGGTCATCTGGATAGTTGATGCTATCATGCATGTTTCAGTGTTACTTGCCTCGAAGCGAGCCCTGCCACATCCGACGAGCATCGGAGCCGGTGTAGTACGATTCGATCTTAGTCCTGTATTGACGCTTTGCCTGTTTGATGGTTTGTCGGAGGGCATAGCGGGATTCCTTATAAGCTTCCGGGTTAGAGTCCTGCTCCTTGAAAGCGGCAGCTCTACCCTTTAGCTCAGTGCGAATGTTGCCTGTAATCCATGGCTTCTGGTTGGGATATGTACGTACAGTCACTGTGTGGACGACGTCCTCGATGCACTTATTGATAAAGCCAGTGACTGATGTGGTGTACTCCACAATGCCATCGGAAGAATCCCGGAACATATTCCAGTCTGTGCTAGCAAAACAGTCCTGTAGTTTAGCATCTGCTTCATCTGACCACTTTTTTTATAGACCGAATCACTGGGGCTTCCTTTAATTTTTGCTTGTAAGCAGGAATCAGGATAGAGTTATTGTCAGATTTGCCAAATGGAGGGCGAGGGAGAGCTTTGTACGCGTCTCTGTGTGTGGAGTAGAGGTGGTCTATTGTTTTACCTCTGGTTGCACATTTAACATGTTGATAGAAATGAGGTAAAACGGATTTAAGTTTCCCTGCATTAAAGTCACCGGCCACTAGGAATGCCGCCGCGTTTTCCTGTTTGCTTATGGCGGAATACAGCTCATTTAGTGCGGTTTTATTTCCAACCTCGCTCTGTGGTGGTATATAGACACCTACAGAAAAAACAGATAAACTCTCTGGGTAAATAGTGAGGTCTGCAGCTTATCATAAGATTCTCCACCTCAGGCGAGCAAAACTTTGAGACTTCCTTAGATATCGTGCACCAACTGTTGTTTACATAAATGCATAGGCCCCCACCCCGTGTCTCACCAGAGGCTGCTGTTCTGTCCTGCTGATAGTGTATAACCCGCCAGCTCTATGTTCTTAATGTCGTCGTTCATCCACGACTCGGTGAAGCATAAAATATGAGTTTTTAATGTCCCGTTGGTAGGATATACGTGCTTTCCCCTGCTCCCACATGGGGCTTCAGTTTACTTGAAAAAGTATCCACCTGAAAGAATACCTCACACGCACACGAACACCATGGACCCTGGTCAAAGTAGTGCCCTATATAGGCAATAGGGTCTCATTTGACACACCCTCGAGGTAATGATAATGAGTTGTCCCAGGGCACTTACAGGTCACTGATAATGAGTGTGACAGACGGTGACTAACTGTGTTTTTGTGCTGTTTGTTTCAGATGAGGAAACCTCAGGCCTGTATGGATTCCTCCATGTGATCGTCCACTCTGCCAAAGGCTTCAAAGAGTCAGCCAGTAAGTCTTTCTCTGTCATACTGGGCTTATACTACATGTGTTCAGCATCTGCTCATCACCACCCGTGTGTGTGTGTATGATGATGATGGTTGGAGCATATAATTTACAACTTGTGTGGCATCCCAACAGAGAAGACTGAGATGACAGCGAGAAAGAGTGTAGGTTTCCCCCTGTCTGTCCCTGCATACCAGTTGTCTTCTTTCCCAAAGTAAAGCCTTTTACAAAAAAACACAAAATAGACCCCCAGCACAGTGGTAGAAGTTACCCTCTACCATTGAACCAGGGTCAGGTATTATTTCATCTCCCTAATGGGTAAGGATTTACAGTAACGGGATATCTGTTACTAACTTTTTATTTCGTTTTGTAATTTTCAAATTCAGAAGGGGAGGTTATAGGTACAAAAACAAAGAAATGYATATGACGATAACACCGACCCATTCCACCGCCCGCGTCGCCCCGCCGCACCCTGAAGAAAGAATGCCTCCCGCCCCTTCCTATCCCACCCAACAACTGAGGTTGCTTATCAGTCCCCCTCCCACCATCCATCCCCCGAGTCTCCCCCCGATCCCCCATGCCCTCCCCCTAAATGACTAGATGCCCACCCACCACCCATTCCCAGTGGGCCTGAAAGCAAAGAAAGTCTAAATATACATAATTGGTTTGTATGTGTGGGGCTTTAGCTGAGATTGTTATTTACAGAGTCAAGTATATTTGTTCAGTCTTCAATTGTCCCTTGATTAGCACCATTGGAATGGATGTGCCAGCCTGATTAAGGGGACACAGTGAACAGTTGGAAGTTGGGGCCAATTTTATAGTTAAACATTTCCTTGGTGTTGAATACAGTCTGTGAACAAACTAAATTATAAACTGGGTTGGGTCGAGCCCTGAATGCTGATTGACTCACAGCCGTTGTATATCAGACCGTATAACACGGGTATGACAAAACATTTATTTTTACTGCTCTAATTACATTTATAATAGCAATAAGGCACCTCATGGGTTTGTGGTATATGGCCAATATACCACGGTTAAGGGCTGTATCCAGGCACTCCGTGTTGCGTTGTGCGTAAGAACAGCCCTTAGCCGTGGTATACTGGCCATATACCACACCCCCTCGTGCCTTATTGCTTAAATGTATCATATTTTTCAATATTCTCTTCCAGTTAAACTGTGTTTCAGATTCAATTACATCTGTGGACAATACTGTTTTAATGGCTAGCTCAGAAAAGGAGCTTTCCAAAGGTTGTTTATGTATTATAGAGATCAGTAACGGGTTAAAATCTGTGGTTAGGTGCTTCTGCTACCTCAAGCTATTACCTATGTGTTTCTGGGCTTCTTCTGATAAAAGGGAGAGAAATAGAGAGAAAGAACGAGATGGGGGAGAGAGCAAGAGAAAGGGAGATGAGGAAGAGGTGGAGAGAGAAACCAAGAGAGAGAAGGGGTAGAGCGAGAGAGAATGAATTAGGGGGGGCTGGAGGTAGAGCGGTAGAGAGCGCGCCACAGGGCCAGTCCCTGAGGAGCAGCTCTGGACCACAGTCACATTCCTGTGGCTGCTTTGATGCTAGGGGCTGTCAGGGACACAGCTACTCCATAAAGAAAGTTGACGGGAACAGAGTGGCCCCTACACAGCCACAGTCGGACCCTCAAGGGACACACACACATGGACGGTGAAGGCCAGGAGAAGCTTTTTATCTCTGTCTTTCTCTCCCTATCGCTCGCTCCCTCCCTCTTTCTTTCTCTGTCTGTCTGTCTGTCTGTCTGTCTGTCTGTCTGTCTGTCTGTCTGTCTGTCTGTCTGTCTGTCTGTCTGTCTGTCTGTCTGTCTGTCTGTCGACACACCCTCTCCCTCCCCCTGCCCGGTGCGTGTGTGTGATAGCCCTAGTATGAGTGCCTGCATGTGTGATCAGGGTGATATGTCAGTGAGCCCTAGAGTGGCTCAGATATGTCTTTACCAGACAGCTGCCACTCCACTAAACACACTCTCCTGCCTGTTACAGAAGAAGCACCCGTTCAAATATCACCACAAGAGGAAAAAGCACCCAACCTCTGCCTTAGTTACCATTACAGCCTGTACTGTACTTTATGAAAGCTTCAGAAATAGATTTTCTTGTGTAATGGATTGGAGAAAAATTGGAAAGCTGTCTCCACTGAAAGCCTGTCTGATCCTCTCCAGAGCTGAGAGGGACGTGGAAGTGGTTTGGTTTTACTTTTCCCTCTGTTTTCTCAGTGGACCAAACCATTATCATGCCCTTCTGATATGCGGGAGATGAAGGAGTATTGTTACCATGGCATTGTTCTGGTAGAGCCTGCCCTCTGTAATGTAAGATATGCTGTTTTAGTCTAAACACCCCTCCATGGGTAGAGTGTCTCCWATGTCTATGGATCAGATGGTAGCTAGCATAATGATGCAGTAACGTCACCTACGGTGGGGTACGCAATTATTGGATCACTTGATAAAGATAAGCAAAAAAGACAGTATAAAATAAATAATACAAGTACCTAGATATATTGTATGCACATTTATTTATTTTATAATATTTTATACTAATACAATTGCTCTCAAATAATACTTTTTTTAAAACAAGTAATAAAAAAGATGGTCAAAATTGTTTGATTCCCGTTTTCAGTACTCCTGCACCCTCCGCTTGCGAGGATAACAACACTGAGCATTTTTCTAAAATGTATTATGAGATTGGAGAACACAATTGGGAGGGATCTTAGACCATTCATCTGTACAGAATCTTTCCAGATCCTTGATATCCTTCGTCTTCACTTATGGGACTGCCCTCTTCAATTCAGACCACAGATTTCAATGAGGTTCAAGTTCAGAGACTGAGATGGCCAATGTTGATTTTGTCATCAATTAACCATTTCTTTGTGGATTTTGATTTGTGTTTGGGGTTATTGTCTTGCTGGAAAATTCACTTGCGTCCAAGTTTCAGTCTCCTGGCAGAGGCAACCAGGTTTTTGCCAAAAATGTCCAAGTTCATGATGCTGTTGACCTTAACAAGGGCCCCAGAACCACTGGAAGCAAAATAACCCCATAACCTCTTTCATTCCCTCCCTCCCTTCCTGACACCTGGTTCAGCACAGGGACAGAAAACTGAGGAAAAGCCCTGAAGGGGAGTGTGATGGCAGACTGAAGATGGCGGCGCAAAATGCCTCATGAGAAATCGCAATATTCATTATCTCTAAAACTGACTAAATAGTAGCACTACTGATCCATTTACTCACAACAATAACATTCAAGCTGGATAATAACCTCAAAAAACTTATAAGGCTAGAGAAGTTTATTGATAAATATTCTGAACGCAGTCAAGTTCAAAACATGTTGGAGAGGAATCAGGGAAAAAATGGAGAACCAAACTCCAAGCGAGAACTACGAGATTCCTCGACAGACACCGATTTATGTTTTTCACCACCTGGTAAGGTAAGAGTGGAAACCGACCTGCTAAAATCAATAAATTGGGAGTATTGAACTTGTCAGTAAAGAAATAAAGGAGCCTTGAAATGAGTGGTGAAAAAGCTGCAACAATGGGGAAAGAAACAAACAAGCTAAAAGGGACAGTCAATACTATTGAAACAGACATTCATTTACTTCATAAGGAGAACATGTTCCTGAGAGAAGTCGTACTTGTAATACAGACTAGGTCCCAGGCGACAAAATCTGATACTTACTGCTATTAAAGAAAGTTAAGGTGAAGAGCCTGAAAGCGTGGTGAAATAATTCCTCCTTAAAGCGCTACAGATCCCAGGCGATACTGTCGACAAAATCAGATTTGAACGTGTACACCGTTTCAGAAAGAGAGGACAGCGATACGAGCGCCCAATGGTTTGCCAAATTAGCTTTTTTAAAGATTAAATAATAGTTAATAGCCTGGACAAAAGACTCGCTGGCACACAAATAGGAATGAATGATCAGTTCCCGAAGGAAATTGCAGAACGGCGCAAAGTTCTGTACCCACACTTCAAGGTGAATAGACTTAAGGGAAAACGTGTACCTCTTGTAGTCTATAAACTGTATATTGATAACCAACTGTTCCGAGACACCAAGACACTCCATGGCTATTCTAAATAATACAAAGTTCCCATAGAGGAGTTAAATAATAGAACAACCAATATTATCCATGGTAGGGATTGTAATAAAAATGTAAATACAACACTTGATAAAGAAATAAACTACAAATACACTATACCATTCAAAATAGGGAATGTTGTAAAATAATGAGTATTCAACTTTCTACTTATAGTATTTATAAATAGATAAAGCCAGCATTAGAAGAAAGCATCATTATTGAAATAATACATCTTCATATATAAGGAACTGGAACACAAAGTACTCAAAAGCCTGAAGTTACAGGCCTCCCGGGTGGCGCAGTGGTCTAAGGCCACCAGAGACTCTGGGTTCAAGCCCAGGCTCTGTCGCAGCCGGCCGCGACCGGGAGGTCCATGGGGCGACGCACAATTGGCCCAGCGTCGTCTGGGTTAGGGAGGGTTTGGCCGGTAGGGATATCCTTGTCTCATCGCACACTAGCGACTCCTGTGGCGGGCCGGGCGCAGTGCACGCTGACCAGGTCGCTAGGTGTACTGTGTTTCCTCCGACACATTGGTGCGGCTGGCTTCCGGGTTGGATGCGCGCTGTGTTAAGAGCATTGCAGCTTGGTTGGGTTGTGTTTCGGAGGACGCATGGCTCTCGACCTTCGTCTCTCCCRAGCACRTACGGGAGTTGTAGCGATGAGACAAGACAGTAACTACTAACAATTGGATACAATGAAATTGGGGAGAAAAGGGGGTAAAAAAAGCCTGAAGTTAGGTAGGAATCAACATGGTAGGGGTATAAACACAGCTAACAGAGGACATCGAAAGCACAGTATGTGGGTGTATTGGGATGGAAGATGGGGTGTGTTTTTGTGTTTGGAAAAGTCCGGGGCCTCCCGAGTGGCGCAGTGGTCTAAGTGCTTGAGGTGTCATTACAGACCCGGGTTYGATCCCAGGCTGTGTCGCGGCTGGCCGCGACCGGGAGACCCATGAGGTGGCGCACAATTGGCCAAGCATTGTCCTGGTTAAGGGAGGGTTTGGCCGGTTGGSATGTCCTTGTCCCATCGCGCTCTAGCGACTCACTGACCCACGCTGACACGGTCGCCAGTTGTACAGCGTTTCCTTCGACACATTGGTGCGACTGGCTTCCGGGTTAAGCGAGCAGTGTGTCAAGAAGCAGTGCGGCTTGGCAAGGTTGTGTTTCGGAGGACACATGGCTCTCAACCTTCGCCTCTCCCGAGTCCRTACGGGAGTTGTAGCGATGGGACAAGACTGTAACTACTAATTGGATATTACGAAACTGGGGAGAAAAAGGGTAAAAAGTACAACAAAAAAATWATACAAATAGAGTGCATTCGCAAAGTATTCAGACCCCTTGACTTTTTCCACATTTTATGTTACAGCCTTATTCTAAAATGGATTAAATCGTTTTCCCCCTCATCAATCTACACACAATACCCCATAATGACAAAGCAAAAACAGGTTTTTAGAARATTTTGCAAATGTATAGGAAAAAAACTACGGAAATATCACATTTACATAAGTATTCAGACCCTTTACTCAGTACTTTGTTGAAGCATCTTTGGCAGCGATTACAGCCTTGCGTCTTCTTGTGTATCACACTACAAGCTTGGCACACCTGTATTTGGGGAGTTTCTCCCATTTTTTTCTCTGCAGATCCTCTCAAGCTATGTCAGGTTGGATGGGGAGCGTCGCTGCACAGCTATTTTCAGGTCTCTCCAGAGATGTTCGATCAGGTTCAAGTCCGGGCTCTGGCTGGGCCACTCAAGGACATGTTTTTGCTTTGTCATTATGGAGTATTGTGTGTAGATTGATGAGRGAAAGAAAATATTTATAATGAATAATGCTGTAATGTAACATTATGTGTAAAAATTCAAGGGGTCTGAATACTTCCCAAATGCACTGTAATGGAATTTGTGGATATATGGAGGCTTAAATATTCTGACCTAAACTGCATTGTTGGTTAAGGTCTTGTAAGCATTTCACAGTAAGGTCTACACATGTTGTATTCGGCGCATGTGACAAGTAAAGTTTGATTTGATATACATGGCGGAGGCTCAATTAAGCTAGTCGTCTTGACAACTACCTTATGTCATTTTCTCTGGCACCAGAAGTTCAAAAAGTGTTGATCGGGGATAAAATGTGGTCGGGCCATCAAATAATTGGCATATACATTACTCTTACAGAATTTACACGTGGGCGAGGATATTGGACATTTAATCAAAGCTTATTGAATGACATGTTGTTTTTAACCAGAATCGAAGAATGAATAACTGACCTTTTCAAACATAACATAGGTACTGTAACGATCGCCTTGGAAAGAAGGTGACCAAAACGCAGCGTGGTAAGTGTTCATTGTAATTTAATAAAATAACCTGAACACTGAAACAACAAAAACAACAAAGAGAGTGAACGAAACGAAACAGTTCTGTCTGGTGCAACAACACAAAACAGAAAACAACTACCCACAACAAACAGGTGGAAAAAGGCTTCCTAAGTATGGTTCTCAATCAGAGACAATGATAGACAGCTGCCTCTGATTGAGAACCACACCCGGCCAAACACACAGAAAAAGAAAACATAGAACACCAGACATAGAATGCCCACCCTAACTCACGCCCTGACCAAACCAAAATAGATACATAAAAAGGATCTCTAAGGTCAGGGCGTGACAGGTACAGCAGGTCCCCTTATTGTATGGGACACTTTTAAATATGCCCTTAGAGGCCATGCAATTCAATACTCATCTATAAAAGAAAAGCAATTTAAATCAAAATAATCCATATTAAGGAAGGAAATGGAGGGACTAACAGTACAGATAGATGGCAATAAAAACAGTACCATTGATGCACAGAATACATTAGAGGAAAAACAAAAAGAAATGGAGGAACTTATTCAAGAAAGATCAAGTGTAATTTATTATAAAAAAATTAAGTAAACTGGATGGAATATGGGGAAAAATTCACCAAATTATTTTTAAAATCTTCTATATGGAAATGCTACCAAAATAATTTACTGAAACTTGTTACAAATGGAGTCACTCATGATTCATCAAACTATATTTATGAAAGAGGAAGCAAAGTACTATAAGCATATGTTTTTGTTTCAGTCTACTCCCCATCTCCACTAACCAAAGTTAATTGTAAGTATTTTTTTACTATTAATAATGTAAAATKTATATCTGTACAGAAATACTCATGTGAAGGCCAAATTACAGATTTGAAGGCTTTAATTTATTGATGAAATTAAAGCCTTTAAGCCCGGGAAAACTCCAGGGCTGGTTGGCATACCAGTTTGAGGTATACCAAACCTTTTTGGTGTACTCAGAGGACCGTTATTAGCATGTTTTAACCACTCTTATAAAAATGTTATATTATCAGATATTCAACAAAAAGGTCTGATTTCATTATTACTGAAACAGGACCCAAGTGGTAATTATATAGATCCAGTCCATTTAAAAAAATGGAGGTCCCTTACCACCCTGCAGGCTTGCAGTGGGAAAATATCCCAATGATTGGGGACATTGCCCTGGACATTGCCCTGTGTAGGCTGCCCTCTTTCGGATGGAACATTAAACAGGTGTTCTAACTCCGGGGTTAACAC
Source organism: Salvelinus sp. IW2-2015 (assembly GCF_002910315.2). NCBI lineage: Eukaryota > Metazoa > Chordata > Actinopteri > Salmoniformes > Salmonidae > Salvelinus > Salvelinus sp. IW2-2015. The sequence goes on along the minus strand of NC_036863.1, from coordinate 22,701,301 downwards.
CCTTAATAGTAAGGGTGTTATCCCCGGTGTCCTGGCTAAATTCCCAATCTGGCCTTCATATTATCATGGCCACCTAATCATCCCCAGTTTACAATTTGCTCATTCATCCCCTCTCCTCTCCCCTGTAACTATTCCCCAGGTTGTTGCTGTAAATGAGAATGTGTTCTCAGTCAATTTACCTGGTAAAATAAGGGTAAAATAAAAACAAAAATAGCGCTTAGAATTATGAAGGTATTGTCAGATATTACTATATATTACTAATATAAGACAAGTACAAGTAAACAATATACCACTATAAACAATGTGGGAGACCAGGCCTGGTATTCATAGTTGACTTTAAAAAGGCTTTTGATAAAGTACGTCTGGAATTTATATATAAACGCCTGGAATATTTCAATTTTGGAGAATCTCTTATACAATGGGTTAAAGTTATGTATAGTAACCTTAGCTGTAAAATAGTAAATAATGTCTACTTCTCAAAGCTTTAAACTGTCAAGAGGAGTAAAACAAAGTTGTCCATTATCGAGATATCTATTTATTATGGTCATCGAAATGTTAGCTATTAAAATCAGATCCAACAATAATATCAAGGGCCTAGAAATCCCAGGCTTAAAAACAAAGGTGTCATTGTACGCTGATTCATGTTTTCTTTTTAATCCACAATTTGGATCCACAGCCTCATAGATGATCTAAATAATTTTTCTAACCCCTGGATTACAACCAAATAATGATGTGTACTATATTACATATTGGATCACACACTTTTTTTTACGTGTAGTTAACCAATAAAATGGTCTGACGGTGAAGTGGACATACTCAGAATTTWTTTCCTGAAAAATAAATTATCTCATTACAATACATTTTAATAAAAAGTTAGCAAAAATGGATAAGRTCTTGCTACYGTGGAAAGGAAAATAACTGTCTATTTGTGGAAAAATCCCCTCATGAACTCTTTAGTCATATCACAGTTTACCTATTTGCCTATGGCCTTGCCTGCACCTACCAACTTGTTTTTTTAAATTATATGAGCAAAAATAATTAMATTTTATTTGGAACGGCAAGCGAGACAAAATTAAACTGGCCTATTTATATAATGAATATGAATTCAGAGGGCAGAAATGATTAAATATTAAAGCATTAGACCTTTCACTAAAGGATTGTCATTCAAAAGTTATACTTGAATCCGTACGGGTTCTCTAGCAGATTAGTAATAATGTCTCATCCCATGTTCAAGAATGGTCTTTATTCAGATTACAGCCTCTCATTTTCAGTTATTTGAAAATGAAATAATCTCCAAAATATTGCTTTTTTGAAAACAAGCCATAGAAATTTGGTTTCAATTTCAGTTTAATCCACCAGAAAAAACAGAATATATATTACAAAAATATTATGGTTAAACTCAAATATAATAATAAAAAATATATATGTATTAAAACAGTTTTTTGATATATATATATATATATCTTTGTAAATTATATCATAAATAGGATTGGTGGAGTTATGTCACACATGCAGCTAACAAAAATATGGAAATGTCTGCTCTACCCAAAATTACAACCAACTAATTGCAATTTTACCACAAAAATGGAAGAGGAAAGTGGAAGGGGGAGAAAGTAAGGAACTTGACTGTCGGCCCTGCATTAAAGACCAAAATTGGCTAAAGGAAATTGTGATAAATAAAAAAGTATACCAGTTTCATTAAAGGACAGCTGTGCCATATACAGCTGTGCCATATAGATTGCAAAATAGGAAAAGATTTGAGTTTCTCCCATTTTTCTCTGTAGATGGTTTATGAACTGATACACAAAAAAACGCTTGATTCAAAACGTAGAATTTTTCAATGTAAATGATTGTACAACATTTTTGCAACCAATAGAATGTTATATACAGTACCAGTCAAACGATTGGTGTACTTGGCCAAAGAGCTCTATTTTCATGTCATTTAACCATAGCATCACCTGAAGTTTGCTAAATCACATTGGCACTTGGGTTGGAACCTGTGATATGGTCAAATATTATGTTGGTTGACTAATAAAGTAAGTACTGGTACATACGTGTTTGTCTGTGTATGATGCCGTTTGGAACACAAGTCTTATAGAGAGGTCTTAGTTTGTTAGGAAATCCCCTGATTCTTTAGAAAAGGGTCGTTATGGAGACTGGAGACCATCTGTCATTTAATGTTTTGTTTTATTGTCGGCTTCCCTGGCCTAAGTCCTTACATTTTGTATTGCTCTGATTCTGCCTTTAGGGCATATTGTTTGTGTACAAGTCATCTGTCACCCATTTTCTCCCTTGCATAAGAGTGTGTGCCTGTGTGTTGGTATGATTGTGTGTATGTATAATAATACAGTAGCCCATAGCACACTACAACATATGGCTCCTACAGTCATTACAATATGATTAAGGCACACAGTACTGGAGTATGTACAAACATGTCCTATTAAAATGGTCTTATCACTGTTGCCACACACAGTTTCATCCAATAGGAAGCAGAGTTCAATTTCATCTCAGGGCAACATTTCAGAAGTGGGTCAGTGGAAGATTCTAGAAGTCTACTGGTTCGCCCCAAATACGATAAAAAAATGAGGGGAAACATTGACCTAGAATAAAGGTGTCATCTTCTACACCACTGAACATTATAATAACACATCTATAAGATGGAGATTTGGTGGTTTCATACAGCATTATAATACACACAACACATATACAGTAAAATATCATATTGGAGTTTTGAACTAGTACTGTATGTATAGGATGTATTTTCTCATCTCTTCCTCTCTAATGCTTAATGTTATCCAGCCCTCTGCATGCTTTTCTCATTCAACCGTTTTTCCTTTACTCCTTTTATTAGTGTTATCATTCCGGAGCCAATGAAAAATAATTTGATCACACAGTTTCCTTCTTCATAATGTTCCTTTTGAATTCCSCTTTCTTCCAATATGTTCTAAATAGAGCGGTAGATTTGTCATGTTACAATAAGGATGTGTGTTTGGGAGGTGGTTGGAAAACACACAGGGGGGAAGGRACTCCCACACTATAAAGCAGCCCTCTCCCCCCTCCGTCTCTAGGTCTTGTTGTTCTTCCAGAGTCTACATATACTGATTGCTTTAAGTCAGGGGTGGGCAACTAGATTCAGCCTGCCGGCCGATATAGTTGGTCAGGGGGCTGGAAAATAATATAATAATTGGTACATTGAAAAGTGACTACAACTAAGCCCAAGAAGAGATTGAATTTAAAAATAACAATAATTTCATACCTTGAGACACATTGAGACATGTCTTTTTTTAAACTTTATTTGTGGGAATACTTAAATTAAACAAATGTTTGCTGAATTCCTGGTGATTTTTCAGCTCATCCAAAATGTAAATCCTAAAAAAAGKAAGACAACCCCTACTTTAAGTCTTCAGCATGACTATTAGAGTCTCTGTTTCTGTTACAGTCTMTGTTACGGGCTAGGATTAGGAAGAAGGACACACAAAAGGGAGGGGGTCATCTGGACAGAGTCAGGACAGTATCCATTAACCCCTATAGACGGTATGTGTGTGTGACCTCGCTCAGACCCCTCACTGACCAACATATTTAACCCATTATACAACAGCAGGAAGAGGTCTGCCAATGAAATGACAGCCCTCAGGGCTTATTCAACCAATCACCTTCAGTCGCCAGCTCTCCTTCACTTCCTCATGTCCCATTTCTGAATTCTCCTCTGGCAACACTACTAGCTAGGACAAATGAAAACGAGGCAAAATATGTTCCCTCTGGCACTGTTTTTTATTGCAAGATTTCAAGCATATAAACCTATTTCCGATATGGAGGAAAAATAAACTTCTCGATAAATCTATGAGTGGTCCAGGAGTATGAATGTTTCCTTGAGTGGTTTTTGGTTTACACACAAACAGAGTTTGCTGGGGTGTAAATCTGACACAGTGGGGAGTTGTGCTTCCGAAATGGTTCTTCTCTTAACAGAGCCAAATGCTATTTCTGTGGCCATTAACAGTGATAAACTACCCTGTTCTAACTCTCTATGAACTCACTTCAATGGAGCAGGACACTCGGCCTATGTCCAAATATGTACAGTACTACCTATACCCAGTGGTCTTAAATGTAACATTTTCTGCGTACCAAATGCACCCTATTCACTATAGTGCACTACTTTTGACCAGAGCTTTTTGACCAGTGCCCATAAGTCTCTGGTCAAAAGTAGTGCACTGTGGGAGGTAGTCTTTGACTTACTAAATGATATGGACAGTAGGTACTGTCAGAGATGATCGTGGTACTGTGACAGGTCCCCTTCCTCTCACTTTGTTAAAACACCCATGTGGCGAATGTTGTATAATTATTAAAACGTGACTCTTTGAAAACACCCCCAGATGGTCAGTATGCCCACCTGTGAGGTTGACCATGTGGTTGGGTTGGAACAGTGAGGAGGCAGACGAGGAAGATGTGGTTTTTCCTTCCCATACAGCAGCTTTTATTAGCAAACGTGAAGATAATAAGCTGGAGACTGTACAATTATTTACAAAAACAAATAAACAGGACGATGAACAAAAAGTAGGCCTAATCAACTCAAAATAAATGCCAGGCTTCAATCATTCCTGTACCCGGCAGTATGCCAATCTTACCCTGTCTGTCTGTACTCACACAGAAATTAAAGGGTTTAATTATCAATACCAATCATGCATCTGACCAATGGGAAGAAGCCCTTTCACATCCTGTTCAATTAACATTCAACAGCATGAATTAGCGTCTAAACATCTTCACACACACATCAATAATGGTGCAACCATGCTTTTAGCATAAATACAATCTGGGATATGAACAGGGATGTCCACCCGGGATAAGAAACTATTCCCGTACACTGAATAAACCTTGCTTTCTTGAACGTTTCCCATTGCCCGTCAGTTCTCTGACCAGGATATTAACAGATAACCCTCTATAATCAATGAGGAAATACCAGGTAATAATTTACAAAAAGGACATTATACCATTAATAAATATGTGCTTATCATAAACCATTTAACTGTTTGCAATGTCTGATTATTGATATAAGGCCTGTTTTTATATTGTGACAGAGATCATAGGACGATGGTCACACTCCCCATACTAAATGATTCCTCATTGTGAGTGATGATTACATCAGAGGGCTTCAGTATGCTGGAAAACAAGCAGGAATTAAATGGAACCACCATGAAATGAGATGCCCTTCCCCTCTCCAGTCTGGATCCTTATCCTGCCGTACCTCAACTGGGTACTATCCCCCACCTAATATCTACCTTATCCCAGACAGAAGAATATGCCAGTCCTCTCTCTTGTTTGAATCCCTGTGCTGTGCTTGTTCTGTGACAGAAGACTGACGGTCGTCCATACCTCAACTGGTATGATAACCCAGAGATGAATATGGGTCATGCCATTGTTTTCATGTTGCTAAGTCATGTGTGACTGTGCTACAGTGTAAACATTGTCTCTAGTTCTGTGCCTTGGTGATGTGACTGTGTGTGTAGCTGTGGTGACTCCCAGGGTCAGGGGCATAGTAGGTAGCCATCTATCATGCTGTCAGAGAGCAGTGGAGACTCCAGGGACCCCAGCAGGGATGACGAGAGAGGCCTCTGGCTCGGTCTCTTAAACCAGTGCTGGGGAGATATTGTAATGGTGTGCGTGCGCAGTCATGTCTGTGTGTTCCTTGTTCATTCTGTCAGTAATGCAGGCCTCTACCATTCGGTGGTAGTTGAGAAACACATTTTCAGTGGATTGACCATTAATATAGAAATGATCTAGGTCTACACAGTTGTGGTACAATTATGAAAATTAGGACCGGGACAATACCAGTATCGCGATACTCAGTATCATGGCAAGGAAACAAAACATGAAGCGGATTTAACTTGTTTAGGAAAACATCCCCAACGTTGGAAAAAAACATMATTTATGTTTGATTTTCATAGATTTTCCAAGCTGAATCACATCATATTTTACATACAGCAGGTTTTTAAAGGACCAAAGAGTTAGGCCTGCTTCGTGTTTTCATTTTAGCCATGGAAAAAATCTAGCGATTCTGGTATCATCCTGGCCCTAAGGAAAATGTTTATCCATTTACTGTTGATATTATTGTGTTATAATTGCTGATTATTTTAGATCCACTCACTGTGATGTCTAACTCCCCTGTGTCTCTGTGTCCTGTTCAGATCTGTACTGTACCCTGTGTCTCTGTGTCCTGTTCAGATCTGTACTGTACCCTGTGTCTCTGTGTCCTGTTCAACATCTGTCCTGTGGTCTCTGTGTCCTGTTCACATCTGTACTGTACCCTGTGTCTCTGTGTCCTGTTCAGATCTGTACTGTACCCTGTGTCTCTGTGTCCTGTTCAGATGCTTGTTACTGTACCCTGTGTCTCTGTGTCCTGTTCAATCTGTACTGTACCCTGTGTCTCTGTGCTTTTTCAGATCTGTACTGTACCCTGTGTCTCTGTGTCCTGTTCAAATCTGTACTGTACCTGTGTCTCTGTGTCCTGTTCATCTGTACTGTACCCTGTGTCTCTGTGTCCTTTTCAATCTGTACTGTACCCTGTGTCTCTGTGTCTTGTTCAATTCTGTAACTGTACCCTGTGTCTCTGTTGTACCTGTTTCAGATCTGTACTGTACCCTGTGTCTCTGTGTCCTGTTCAGATCTGTACTGTACCCTGTGTCTCTGTGTCCTGTTCAGATCTGTACTGTACCCTAGAGGTGGACTCTTATGGCTACTTTGTCAGCAAGGCCAAGACCCGCGTCTTCAGAGACACCACTGAACCACAGTGGAACGAGGTGAGAGACCAACACCACACAGAGCTCCAATATTCAGATCATATTACTGTAGGTTATGTTGTCAGGACGACATTTGACTAAAATCAACTCCATCATACAGAATGTTCTCTGGTCAATAGGACATTGAAGCCTGTTCTCCTGTCCTGACTGTACATTGTCCAATAGGAGTTTGAAATTGAGCTGGAGGGTTCTCAGTGCCTACGGATCCTGTGCTACGAGAAATGTTACGACAAGACCAAGCTCAACAAGGATGACAATGAGATCGTGGACATCATCATGGGCAAGGGCCAAGTGCAGGTAAGGAGATAAGGGGGGGGAAAAACTCACATCATGAAACCAAACTCACTGTATGCTTATTCCATACGCATGTATGGACTTGTTTAGACCGTTGCAGAAACATAGTGTACCACAAGCTCCTATGTACATCAGTAGACTATGGAGATATACATTCAGCTCAGACTTTTCCCTGTCATGTGACTCACACTTGTTGTTGTCTGGCCTCTTGTGTACAATAGATGAGTTTAGTTGTGGTGGGCTGCCTATGACGTGTGAGTTAGGGATTTTCCTCCTTGTGTGAAGAGACCCTATAAAAGGTCCCTCTCACTCAGAATGTCCTGTGACTGTAACATGTTTGGGTTGTGTATTACAGTCTGTGGTTAAGTTGTTGTTCCTCCCTCATACGGTAGCAGGCTTCTACGCTGACCTTTTTTACAAGGAGCACGTGTGTGTCTAAGTTTAAACATGTAGGAGCACAATGAAAAATATTTGAGGCATTAAAGCTAGAATCCTTAATTTCTCTAGCCACACTGGTGCTTCTAAATGTACATGTCCAGTCACACGGCTAAATCTTTAGGTGCATATGCAAATAGAATGGTGGCACTGTTTGAGCCCTGGGTAGTCTCAGGAACCAGGCCCCTGTTATAGAGGAGTAGTCAGAAGTAGAAATACTGAGGGACAAGTACATTACTCCTTTCAGACCAGTATTAGACACTTGTTTTCTACAAATGATGCAACATGAACTAGTGTTGTGTGGAGAACATACAGTTGTACTAAGATGTCCTATTTGATGCGTACTATATGAATAACAAACTATTATCCAGGATTGTGGTTGTGTTCATTTCCTATCTTACACTCCAGCATCTCTTAAGTTATTTGAAGTTTGTCTTGTGTTTTCTGTCCTTGACTGACGTGTTAATGCTTCTCTTCCTCTTCAAGTATAGTGATGAATGACACTTCACTCCCCCCTCATTGGCAGTCCAATTTGAAGAGAGTTTGTTTTTAGAGGGCTGTTTAAATGGTTCCCTGTTTCCTTTTCTCTGACTAACTGTGGAAAAGCTGTTTAGATAGAGAAGGTTTTATTTGCCTCTAGTGAACCAGAGAGGACCTCTGGCCTGTTAGTTGAATGGTCCTCTGTGCGTACTAACTCTTCGTACTAACTGAGGAATGTCCACATTTTCTAGCAATGCTATGCATTCTGAGATGTCAGACATCATCATAGCCCATATGTGGAATCTATTTTGTCCCTGCATGTGTCATACCACTGTTCCTTTAGTGATAGTCTCTAAGGGTTTCTGAAGTATCATCAATTATTATTGGTTGTTGTAATGTTTATCAGAAACATGCAGTACTCCATACAGTAAACACTCCTGCTACTTCTACTTCACAAACTCCTACTGAACAATATACACTTTTACTGTGCAGTAAAGCAGATTTTCCCAACTCCAGTACTCCCAACGGCACATTTTTGTTGTTGCCCTGGACAAACCCACCTAATTCATCTCATTGAGGGCTTGATGATTACTTTTTACAATAAAAATGTGTACTGTTGGGGGTACAGGAGGACTGGAGTTGGGAAGCACTGCTGTAGAGCACCAACAATAATGAGATTACTACCAATGATGTATTCTATTTCTATCAGGTTTTATTTCCTGCTCAGAACTGCAGACCAGGATTAGTAAAATGGAGGAAAAAAGGCTAATTCAAAGCTTAATTAAGACACCTTCTGATCTTTGGCAAGGCACCTGTTGAACCAGATTATATTCCACTGTAATTCTTATCAGCCTTAACCCCCACTAATGGGTTAATGAGGTTTCTCTTCTTCCTGCACAGCTGCAGAGGAGGAGGAGTGGATGGGTAGGACTGTTAGCTCTTTGACAGGACTGATTAGGAGTGGAACGCTAGACTCTGGAGGCTGTGCTGGATAAGTGTGTGTGTGTGAGGGGGGGCACTGAGCTGCAGACCTGCCTCATACCAACTTCACTGCAGCCTGTCATGCCCATGGCTAAAATATGTGCCCACTACTCACTCACAGGGGTTCAACAGCCTGGCAGAGAGGCACACTGTCTTCTTGGAAAACACACTGCCAACAGCCATGTTGCTGAAAATGAACAAATACATCTGTTATTCACCGCGTTGTTTGCTGCTAGCTTGATTTGGGGAAGAGGAAGGGTTAAGAGTGAAGAGAATGGCATGTTCAGTCCCAGGATGGGAGATTGTGGGAAAAGGATTGGTGATGAGTGTTGTGGTTGCTGGGTGAGAGGAGAGAGTTTCACTCTGCAGTAGGAGGGCATGAGAGAAAGAGGAGAGGGGAGCAGCCAGTGACGACCGACCGACCGACCGACCGACAGACACTTGGTTGAGCTGAAAAAGAGAAACTTCTCAGTATTTGCTGTGATGGCATCAGCTCTCTGGGGTGAGAGTGGGAGACCACGTGACTGTTGTTGTGTGGAATAGTGCTGCTTAAGGGATCGGGACACTGTAGAGAGGGAGTTTAAACAAATGTATTTAACTGCAGCAGACAGACAATAACATTTCCAGAACCTAAAATGGAGGATAGGGGACATTGTAGTAAACGGACAGAGATGTTTATTAAGGGACTTCACAGTAGTTTACATGCACTTAGTTACTAAAATGTAGTTTAGGGGATCTAAGGCGACAGAGTTTACATGGATGAAGTCCTTCCCTTTCTTCCAGAGGTCATACCTCGTGGGTCAGAGGTCATACCTCGTGGGTCAGAGGTCATACCTCGTGGGTCAGAGGTCATACCTCGTGGGTCAGAGCGGAAATGTTTTGCTGTCCTCTTTTGAGACCTAACAGATTTGTTTAACAAGACTCCAGAATGCTAAAAGGCCTTACATGGGCGTATCATGCAGCAAAGTTGCTTTTTATTTATTTTCTTCACAGATGAAAGTTTAGATACTATAAGTAAACTATGTCCTGGAATGACTTTTCAATATTGCCATTTTTCATCAGAGGATATTTTGTTTCTGTAAAGAAGGTGTCAAGTTAAGTTGGCTAGTGCTCTATCAATATACATGTGACATATGCAGTACGATACTGTTTTAGTATGCATTGAAACTATTAGATAGTCATGCCACTGAAGAACACTGCAGTGCCCGTCCCACTCAGACTGCCATAAGTAAGGGTCTCTTTTAGTTCTGATCAATCAGACTTATTTCCATGGATACAGTGGTGCCCAGTGAGGTTAAACTGGTGTGTGTGTCTCTGAGGGTCAGCCACTCCAATGCACACACACACACAGCGTACACAAGCGGTGCTGATGCACCAAGTCTGGAACCAACAGGACCCTGAAGAGAAGACTGCTAAACAGTTAGTCCTGGTATCTATTGGTTAACTATTTAACTATCTGTATTGACCCTTTTTGCACTAATTTATTTTGACTCATCATATACACTGCTGTTACTGTTTATTATCTATCCTGTTAACTAGTCACTTTATTGCTAGTTATATGTACATATCTACCTCAATTACCTTGTACCCCTTCACATCGACTTGGTACTGGTACCCGTGTATATAGCCAAGTTATCCTTACTCAATGTGTATTTATTATTACTTTTATTATTACGTGTTATTATTTCTCGATTTTCTTTCTCTCTGCGTTGTTGGGAAGAGCCCGTAAATCAGCATTTCACTGTTAGTCTACACCTGTTGTTTACGAGGCATGTGACAAATAAAATGTACGCCTGTGATCTTTCTCTCTCTGCCTAATAATCAATTATTTAGTACCAGCTGGCAGGCAGCAATTCATTTCCACACACAGCTCTGAACCCCAGGAGATAACCTCTGACCCCTGACCTCAAGGGGTGAAAGCTCTAATCCTCCATTAAACGACAACATGTTAGAGGCCATTTCCCCCCGTCTGTCTCAGCTCACACTGGGAACATTAATGGGCTCTTAAACGCCTTTGAGGTTGGCTATCACAGTACTGATCAATATCTGTCCTCCAGGCTGTCAGTTAAAACAGCAGCAAAGGAGGTTTATTTCTTCTCTCTAGCTGGTCCCTGTTGAATGAGGACTGTGTCTGAAATGGCACTACTTTTAGCTAGGGCCCGCTTTGGGGATATATAGGGAATAAGGTACCTTTTCAGACCCGGACGGGGTTGGAAAGGCCTTTGTTTTGGACTGACTGTGACTGACTTTCCAAGGGCTTTCCATTTCAGAAATGACTCTTTTATTACATTTAAGTTCCTGATTTCTAAGATGATGTTGTCTTGAAAGGGGACCTGTCACGCAAGGCTTGGGACGACAACCCGACCAGGGCTTTTATACAGCGGAAATGCATCAGTCTAGGCAGCTAAAGCCAGCAGTGCTTTTATGTAGTAACCCCCCACACACACCCTCTGCTCACCCCATCCCCTGGGCTCAAGCCTTTCATTTCTGTCTTATCTGAGAACAGAGTGTTGTCTTCCATAGACCCACCACTGTTCACACAGCCATCTGTCTGGGTGTGTTGGCTCTAGTACAGAGGAGACTGGGACTGGAGAAGATTGTGGCGATACTGATGGTATGACTCTGATTTTGATAGTCTGATATTCTTCTGTTAGTTAACATGTCTCTCCACTGAATGGTATCACCAATGAGCTTTTCTCATAACAGCTGCCAGTAATGAGACCACACTCTGAATTCCACTGCAGTGAAATGGCTGCGCTTAGAATTCCTGGTGTTCCTCTGTGGTGGATTTTCTGGTAGTTGATAATCGAGCTGTTTGGTTTTGGTTAGAATTTCTAGAAATCTGTATATTTCTATGGGTCAGTCCCTGTGATGTCCAAATGTTGACCCTGATGTCCGTGTGCTTTCTAATCTCATCTCTACAATCCTCCTCCAACATCAACCCTTCTGATCCATCCTACACCCACATGGGCCATTCTTCTCCCTATCCTTCCTCTCTTCTATCCCACTCCTCTCTACCCCCCACTGTGCTGTAGCAGGGTCCTACTCCAGGGTGAGAACATGTCACGGACCCCTCTCTCTCCTCTGTTATTGTGCCTGTAGAATGATTAACCTGAGCTAGTTGAACCAGAGATAATGGGAGACAGAGTTCAGGCGCTGGAGGAGAATTGTGTGTCTGTGTGGTGAAGGGGGGCACAAAGCTTTGTTCCTGGCAGCCCTTACTGTCAGGTTACAGCAGAACCGCACAGTGCATTGTGGTACATTACAGTAACAGAACATTGCATTAAAACAGAGGGTTTAGCACTCACTTATACAAAAGTAGACTTGGGGCTCCAAAATGTAAACGTCAAGCGCCAGGATGTCGGAAGCTGGATTTAAAAAACGGCGTGTGTGGTTAATAGGCATCTGTTTCTTTGTTTGAGCCAATGCAGAACGTGTGTGTTCGTGTGTGTGTGTTCATGTATGTGCGCCAGCGTAATATGAATGAATGTCGCTAATAGGCCTGCTCATCTATCATGCTCTGGCTCCTATCATGTAATGGTGTAATCTGTCATGTCCTCCCCCTGCTACGTACACCCACCCTGGGGCCGCACATGCAGCAGCGTCTGTCAACAGTGACAGATGGCCCACAAGGGTGTGTGTTCTGACACATCCTGAGCAAAAACACACACACAAACACTAATGGGGGGCAAATTCATACATCCATGTAAATGATATTAATCGCTCCAACCTGCCACATGCCCTTCTGTGTTTGTTAGGGGACCAGCCGTCTCTGATCATGAAGCTTCCCCATCTGGTGCTCTTTATTGATGGAGGGTAGGTTAGGGACCAGCCGTCTCTGATCTTGAAGCTTCCCCATCTGGTGCTCTTTATTGATGGAGGGTATTAGGGACCAGCCGTCTCTTGATCTTT
>NC_036863.1:22683237-22688241 GCF_002910315.2 Salvelinus sp. IW2-2015 | reverse complement strand
GTGTATAACCCCGCGTCGTGTGGGAGGGAGGGAGGGTGAGTTGTACTACCCGCTGTGTGGTGGTGGTGATGGGAGGGAGGAGGGTAGTTGTACTACCCGCTGTGTGGTGGTGGTTGGGAGGGAGGGAGGGTGAGTATGTACTACCAGCTGTGTGGTGGGGTGTGGGGAGGGAGGAGAGGTGAGTATGTACTACCAGCTGTGTGGTGTGGGGAGGAGGAGGTGAGTATGTACTACCAGCTGTGTGGTGGTGGTGTGGGGAGGGAGGGAGGGTGAGTATGTACTACCAGCTGTGTGGTGGTGGTGTGGGGGGAGGGAGGGGGATGTACCGTATTGTGTCGGGAGGGTGAGGTAATTGTACTACCCGCTGTGTGGTGGTGGTGTGGGAGGAGGGAGGGTGAAGTATGTACTACGCTGTGTGTGTGGTGGTGTGGGGAGGAGGGAGGGTGAGTATGTACTACCGCTGTGTGTGGTGGGTGGGGAGGGAGGGAGGGTGAGTTGTACTACCCGCGTGTGTGGTGGTGTGGGGAGGGGAGGGTGAGTGTGTACTCCCGCTGTGTGGTGGTGGTGTGGGGAGGGAGGGAGGGTGAGTTGTACTACCCGCTTGTGTGTGTGCTTGTGGGGAGGGAGGAGGGTGAGTTGTTACTACCCGCTGGGGGTGGTGTGGGAGGGAGGGAGGGTGAGTATGTACTACCCGCTGTGTGGTGGTGGTGTGGGGAGGGAGGGAGGTGAGTGTGTACTACCCCTGTGTGGTGGTGGTGGTGGGGGAGGGAGGGAGGGTGAGTGTGTACTACCGCTGTGTGTGGTGGTGTGGGGAGGGAGGGAGGGTGGTATGTACTACCAGCTGTGTGGTGGTGGTTGTGGGGAGGGAGGGTGAGTAGTTGTACTACCGCTGTGTGTGGTGGTGTGGGGAGGGAGGGAGGGTGAGTATGTACTACCTGCTTGTGTGGTGGTGGGTGGGGAGGGAGGGTGAGTATGTACTACCAGCTGTGTGGTGGTGGTGTGGGGAGGGAGGTGAGTGTGTACTACCGCTGTGTGGTTGGTGATTGTGGAGAGGGAGGGTGAGTATGTACTACCGCTGTGTGGTGGTGTTGGGAGGGAGGGTGAGTTGTACTACCGCTGTGTGGTGGTGGTGTGGGGAGGGAGGGAGGGTGAGTATGTACTACCTGCTGTGTGGTTGTGGGGAGGAGGGTGAGTATGTACTACCCGCTTGTGTGGTGGTTGGTGTGAGGGAGGGAGGGTGAGTGTGTACTACCGCTCGTGTGGGTGGGTGGTGTGGGGAGGGAGGAGGGTGAGTATGTACTACCCGCTGTGTGTGGTGGTGTGGGGAGGGAGAGGTGAGTATGTACTACCGCTGCTGTGTGTGGTTGGGGGGAGGGAGGGTGAGAATGTACTACCCGCTGTCGTGGTGGTGGTGTGGGGAGGAGGGGGTGAGTGTGTACTACCGCTGTGTGGTGGTGGTGTGGGGGAGGGAGGAGTGAGTATGTACTACCCAGCTGTGTGAGTTTGGTGTGGGAGGGAGGAGGGAGGTGAGTCATTGTACTACCCAGCTGTGTGTGGTTGGTGGGAGGGAGGGAGGGTGAGTGTGTACTACCCGCTGTGTTGGTTGGTGGTGGGGCAGGAGGGAGGGTGAGTGATGTACTCCGCTGTGATGGTGGTGTGTGGGGAGGGAGGGTGAGTATGTACTACCGCTGTGTGGATGTGGGTGTGGGGAGGGAGGGAGGTGAGTAGTGTACTACACCGCTGTGTGATGGTGTGTGGGAGGGAGGAGTATGTACTACCGTGTGTGGGGAGGAGGAGGGTGAGTATGTACTACCCGCTGTGTGGTGGTGGTGTGGGGAGGGAGGAGGTCGTGAGTGTGTACTACCAGCTGTTGTGGAGGGAGGGTGGTGTACTGTAGTTTTACATGAATTGACAAAGGAAAGGTTTTATTACATATAGGTTGGAGCTAGTCAATGACCAACAAACACACAAAGGAGTGTATTTTGGCCTTTAAAAAGATTAACATCAATTTTACCCTCAGTGTGCACACCAGCATTGTTACAGTATCTCTGGTATTATATGGGATGGGGATCATCCCTTCATTAGTCAATGTGATCCTCATCTAGCATCTGTGAAGCTTCCCCATCTCTCTCCGATGACAGGTTGGTGTTCTTCTCCTCCATTTCCTAATAAATAACCCTTTTCCTCATCCTTCCCCACAACTGTATTTGTCAGCGTTTTTTATACCACCACAAACAGCACACTGGGACTTTGTGCCTAAATAACTAGGTTGTGTTTTTAAATGAACAATCTGATTATCTAAGACTGAAGAGAAAATCATTTATTTTGTTTGAGAAAGGAATAAACAATTAATGAAAGAATCACCTTCCAGATTTAGTTTATATAAAATTGTTCTGATGACAAACCAGAGGGGCCATATTGGATCATCCATCCTTTATATTTATACTGCTGCCAAATCCCATGTCTCTGATGTGATGGCTGGAGACAGGACAACATGGACTTTAAGTGTATTATGACATCCTTTGGCTGTATTCTATATCTTTGTAAAAAGAGTAGAATGGATTCTAGTCCTCTATAGTGGGATGTGTACTGTCAGTGTGATCCTGTATATACTGTGTTAACTCCCTCTCGCTATGATAAACATAATTATGCAATGGCATACAAGTCCCTCTATTACTCAGACAGGACTATGGATTATCAACCAGATACATAGAGAGATGAATGGGGATCGGCTGTGGTGTCCAAACCCAGCAGACACGCTGTACTGTTCTGCTGATGGACCACGAAGGCAGGCAGTGTGGGTAATTGGATGTTATTAAAGTTACATAATCAGGGAGGAGGGAAGTGTAAGTGATTACCAGCAGATGTAAATGCTCCCCTGGACATGTAACCCAGCTGTTTAGAGAGGGGGGAGGGAGGGAGTGACACAGACCAAGGGAGAGCGGGGGAGAAGAGGAGTAGGGAGAGCAGAAGTGCGACAGCGAGAGAGGGGGAGAGAGGGACCCAGAGGGTGGCCAATTACAGGTTGTGAATTAAGAGGAGAACCCAGCCAAACAAGCAGGATCCTCCCCAGTGTTGATGCATAGAGACACTGTTCTGTTTAACTCTGTTTCCCACTCACATTGACTCTGACTGTTACAAAAGGGACGTAACGCTGCTGTTCTCTCTTGGGTCACGGCTAAAGCCTGGCTTTAACTAGTCTTTAGAAACATGCTTTTGACTATTTTGTGGTTCACAAAAGAATGTGAAAGGCTTTAGATGGATGATGGATCCCAATGTTAAAACGTTTTGGGAACCACTGACATATGCAGTACGCTGTAATGAATGGCTTTCGAGTGAAAGGGCCCTATTGTTTTCAGACAGTGGTGCTGTGTAGAGGAAGATTGAATCCCCTTTGCCGTGCCAATGGTGCTATCCTGTAGCAGGACCAATAGTGCTCTAGGACCATTCAACAGCAAAGCTTCCAGAAGTCTCCTATTACAACTGTGATGTTTTTAATGCTTATCTCTGAGGGACTAATAATTCATAAGAAGCATCCAGACGCTGCACTTGATGAATTTATGAAATTGCTTCTTCCAATTATTGATAAACATGTACCTGTTATGAAACGTTATGACAGAACTGGATTGGTGATGGAATTGAAGGGATTGGTGAGATATTGAAAAAGTGTATGGTTGAAAGAGATGGGGTGAATGGAGTGGCTAATAAGTCTGGGGGCACATCTGACTTACTGCAAATTGAGAAATTATGTGACTAAACTCAACAAAAAGAAGAAGAAACTGTATTATGAAGCCAAGATCAATGATATAAAATTTAGCGTACTTTTAATGAAATTATCGGCTGAAAGACAAATTCAATTGTCTTTTAATCAAATCAGATGGCTTATTCATCACAAAACTATTTGATGTTGCCAGTTATTTTAATGATTACTTCATTGCCAAAGTGGGTAAAACTTAAGCAGGAAATGCCAACAACAAACAGTGAGCCATAGTATTCATGCATAAAAGATATACACTGCTCAAAAAAATAAAGGGAACACTAAAATAACACATCCTAGATCTGAATGAATGAAATATTCTTATTAAATACTTTTTTCTTTACATAGTTGAATGTGCTGACAACAAAATCACACAAAAATGATCAATGGAAATCAAATTTATCAACCCATGGAGGTCTGGATTTGGAGTCACACTCAAAATTAAAGTGGAAAACCACACTACAGGCTGATCCAACTTTGATGTAATGTCCTTAAAACGAGAGCAGGCCCGAGAGAGACAGAGAGAGACGAGACAGAGAGAGAGAGAGAGCAGAGAGAGAGAGACAGAGAGAGAGACAGAGAGAGAGACAGAGACAGAGAGAGAGACAGAGACAGAGAGAGAGACAGAGAGAGAGAGAAGACAGAGACAGAGACAGAGAGCGAGAGAGAGGAGAGAGAGAAGAGAGAGAGAGAGACAGAGACAGAGACAGAGACAGAGACAGAGACAGAGACAGAGACAGAGACAGAGAGAGAAGAAGGAGAAGAGAAGGAGAAGAATGCTCTGGCCCCAGGTTGTGGGCTCCTGAAAGAAAGAACCATCTCAGGAATTCACTGTCCCTGGACCCTAGTGTGTTTCCTGCTAATGGAAGGAGAAGTGGTCCCTTTTCCCTCACTAAGGATGGAGTAGAAAAGCATTTCTGTCAGAGAGAGAAGCCATGACCGAGACACTTAGTCATATCTTTATAAAATTGTGTTTTTGATTTAATTATATCAGTAGAAAATAATTATTTCACTTAGAGACAGCTTTTTAATATTTCTCATTTGGCCTACTAGTGGGGGTCGTCACAGATAGAAGCATTAGCCATAATGGGGAAAAATGATGAACAGAATAAAGTGTTGATGAGATTGGTAGATGTGACTGACACGCAGGTTGTAGGTGGAGAGTGCTAATGTACTATATCGTGTTATTACTCCCCTAATAACACACACAATGGAGGGCACACATCTCCTTAAGTTCACTTGGCCCG
>NC_036863.1:22581912-22678300 GCF_002910315.2 Salvelinus sp. IW2-2015 | reverse complement strand
AAAAGGTGGAAATTATAGGCAATTAGCAAGACACCCCCAATAAAGGAGTGGTTCTGCAGGTGGTGACCACAGACCACTTCTCAGTTCCTATGCTTCCTGGCTGATGTTTTGGTCACTTTTGAATGCTGGCGGTGCTTTCACTCTAGTGGTAGCAAAAGACGGAGTCTACAACCCACACAAAGTGGCTCAGGTAGTGCAGCTCATCCAGGATGGCACATCAATGCGAGCTGTGGCAAGAAGGTTTGCATGGAGGCGCTACCAGGAGACAGGCCAGTACATCAGGAGACGTGGAGGAGGCCGTAGGAGGGCAAACCCAGCAGCAGGACCGCTTACATCCGCCTTTGTGCAAGGAGGAGAAGGAGGAACACTGCCAGAGCCCTGCAAAATAACCTCCAGCAGGCCACAAATGTGCATGTGTCTGCTCAAACGGTCAGAAACAGACTCCATGATGGTGGTATGAGGGCCCGACGTCCACAGGTGGGGGTTGTGCTTACAGCCAAACACCGTTGCAGGACGTTTGGCATTTGCCAGAGAACGCCAAGATTGGCAAATTCGCCACTGGCGCCCTGTGCTCTTCACAGATGAAAGCAGGTTCACACGCACATGTGACAGACGTGACGGAGTCTGGAGACGCCGTGGAGAACGTTCTGCTGCCTGCAACAGCCTCCTGCATGACCGGTTTGGCAGTGGGTCAGTCATGGTGTGGGGTGGCATTTCTTTGGGGGCCGCACAGCCCTCCATGTGCTCGCCAGAGGTAGCCTGACTGCCATTAGGTACCGAGATGAGATCCTCAGACCCCTTGTGAGACCATATGCTGGTGCGGTTGGCCCTGGGTTCCTCCTAATGCAAGACAATGCTAGACCTCATGTGACTGGAGTGTGTCAGCAGTTCCTGCAAGAGGAAGGCATTGATGCTATGGACTGGCCGCCCGTTCCCCAGACCTGAATCCAATTGAGCACATCTGGGACATCATGTCTCGCTCCATCCACCAACGCCACGTTGCACCACAGACTGTTCAGGAGTTGGCGGATGCTTTAGTCCAGGTCTGGGAGGAGATCCCTCAGGAGACCATCCGCCACCTCATCAGGAGCATGCCCAGGCGTTGTAGGGAGGTCATACGGGCACGTGGAGGCCACACACACTACTGAGCCTCATTTTGACCTTTCTCTGTCTCTGTCTCTGTCTCTCTCTCTGTCTCTGTCTGTCTCTCTCAAATGTATTGTAAATGTAAAACCTAAAATCACATTTACACAAATATTCAGATCCTTTACTCAGTACTTTGCTGAAGCAGAGATGTTCGATCAGGTCCAAGCCCGAGCTCTGGCTGGGCCACTCAAGGACATTCAGAGACTTGTCCCGAAGCCCTTCCTGATATGTCTTAGCTGTGTGATTAGGTTCGTTGTCCTGTTGGAAGGTGAACCTTCGCCCCCCYAATCTGAGGTCCTGAGTGCTCTGGAGCAGGTTTTCATCAAGGATCTCTTTGTACTTTGCTCCGTTCTTCTTTCCCTCGATCCTGACTAGTCTCCCAGTCCCTGCTGCTGAAAAAAAACATCCCCACAGCCTGATGCTGCCAACACCATGCTTCACCATAGGGATGGGTTTGGCCAGGTGATGAGCGGTGCCTGGTTTCCTCCAGAGGTGACGCTTGTCATTCAGGCCAAATAGTTCAATCTTGTATCAGACCAGATAATCTTGTATCTAATGGTCTGAGAGTCCATTTAAGTGCCTTTTGGCAAACTCCCAGCGGGCCTCATGTGCCTTTTACTGAGGAGTGGCTTCCATCTGGCCACTCTACCATAATGGCCTGATTGGTCCTTCTGGAAGGTTCTCCCATCTCCACAGAGGAACTCTGGAGCGCTGTCAGATTAACTGTTGGGTTCTTGGTCATCTCCCTGACCAAGGCTCTTCTTCACCGGTTGCTCAGTTTGGCCGGGCGGCCAGCTCTAGAAAGAGTCTTGGTGGTTCTAAACTTCTTCCATTTAAGATTGATGGAGGCCACTGGGTTCTTGGGGACCTTCAATGCTGCAGAAATGTTTTGGTACCCTTCCCCAGATCTGTGCCTCGACACAATCCTGTCTCGGAGCTCTATGGACAATTCCTTCGACCTCATAGCTTGGTTTTTGCTCTGACATGCACTGTCAACTGTGGGACCTTTTATAGTCAGGTGTGTCTTTCCAAATCATGTCCAATCAATTGAATTTACCACAGGTGGACTCCAATCAAGTTGTAGAATCATCTCAAGGATGATCAATGGTAACAGGATATACCTGAGCTCAATTTCTAATTTCATTAACAAAGGGTCTGAATACTTATGGATTAAATGAAATGTTTTCCTCTTCGAAAAAACAACAATACCCCTTTTTATTTTTTATATATTTGCAAAAAAAATTAAAACCTGTTTTCACTTTGTCATTATGGGGTATTGTGTGTAGATTGAGGAAACAATTAAATGTAATCCATTTTAGAATAACACTGTAACATATAATAAAATGTGGAAAAAGTGAAGGGGTCTGAATTCTTTACAAATGCACTGTACATATTCCTCTTTCTCTCTCTCCTGGCAGACTGAGGGGTAGTGGAGAACCCCCAGGCCTCTTTCTCTCTCTCCTGGCAGACTGAGGGGTAGTGGAGAACCCCCAGGCCTCTTTCTCTCTCTCCTGGCAGGGACTGAGGGGTAGTGGAGAACCCCCAGCGCTTTCTCTCTCTCCTGGCAGACTGAGGGGTAGTGGAGAACCCCCAGGCCTCTTTCTCTCTCTCCTGGACAGACTGAGGGGTAGTGGAGAACCCCCAGGGCCTCTTTCTCTCTCTCCTGGCAGACTGAGGGTAGTGGAGAACCCCCAAGCCGCTTTCTCTCTCTCCTGGCAGACTGAGGGGTAGTGGAGAACCCCCGGCCTCTTTCTCTCTCTCCTGGCAGACTGAGGGGTAGTGGGAGAAACCCCCAGGCCTCTTTCTCTCTCTCCTGGCAGACTGAGGGGTAGTGGAGAACCCCCAGGCCTCTTTCTCTCTCTCCTGGCAGACTGAGGTGTAGTGGAGAACCCCCAGGCCGCTTTCTCTCTCTCCTGGCAGACTGAGGGGTAGTGGAGAACCCCCAGGCCTCTTTCTTTTCATTCTCTCCTCTTTTCTGTTAATCAGATTTCACATGAACACCAGGGCCAAATCTCCCCCAGTGCAATTGCTTTTTTCCCCTTTATCCCGCGAACACCCCCAGAGAACAGCACCACTTTCACCCTCCCTGGCCCTCCCTCCCTGCCTATCTCTCTCTTTCCCCGTGCTGTTGTTGGCAGTCCCCTCGACCATATTTTAGTAATGGGCCCCAGCAGAAATTCAGTATCCTAGTGAAACCGGACATGTAGGCTTTGAAAAGTGTGTGTGTGTAAGGGGGATGGAGAGCTGACCCTCTGGTGCTGTGTGATATCCACTGATACTGACGCCTTGGCCCGTCCTTCACACACTGGACCTGTGGAGAGAGGTAGTGATGGAGGAAAAGGGATAGAGTACCCCCATTTCCCAAGAGAAGGGCCTGATATGGTTAGAAAGCTGGAGAGTTTGTGGAAGTGGCACTTTGTTGTAAAGAGCCCCTCTGTTTGTTTTGATGATGTGATTGTGGAGAGTAGGAGATGTGTTCCATATGCATTGAGGTTGAGCAACACTCCACTGTGATGGTACATCTCATTATACCCAGAGATGGACCTCTCTGTGGAGGGTTTGTTCTGTTCTGGGAGTAACGTCAGTACTAGGTATTAGAAGATGGAGGGATAACAGGGTTTTGCTATACTCTGGGTTCATGGTATTTTTGAAAATGAGTTTTTACTGGAAGTTGCTCACATGTACAGCCTGCCCTTCCCATTCAGCCGTGATAGTCCACTCACCTTTTACTGTAAACCGTGCTCGATGTAAGTAAGACACATGGTTCTCACACAGCTCCAGACGTTTCCTGCTGCTTACTCACACTGTTGTCAAACCAGTCAGACGTAAAAGGATGTTGTGTGAGCCGTATGTGGCCACTGCCCCTCTGCAGTGCCAACCCCTCTCCACAGACTCCTAAATGCCAGCCAGGTATCTTCAGCAGCACCCTGTCTACAGACCAGACCAGGGCTAACAGAGGATGAACTTCTACTGCCTGAGGTTCACCCCTCACACATCTCACACGCTGTGAGCCCGATGCAAACATAAACACTCTATCATAGAACCCTATTGGCTTACATGCTGACCACATCGCTTGCGTCACGTGCGCGAGCGTTGCAAATTAAATGTACACATACATGTTATTCAGTCATTGCACCCACACTGCTCGCGAGCGTCTGCGTGGCCAGGCGCTAAAATAGAACTTGGTTCTATTTGTGATTCTCAAGCCGCTGCAAGTCCCACCTCCCATCTCCTCGTTGGTTTTTAGGAGCATATTGAAAGATGAACTGAGGTCCACACTCAGCTCATCTTTGTGGTAATGCACCGTAAAGTTGGTTGCCAACCACCATATAAAGTCCAAAGAAGAAAAAGAAGCCTGAAGGAAGGAGGAGAGATGTCACATCTGTAGCAGACCTTTGCTCATGGTAGTGTCCTCCCTCCACCATTCAGATGACAGAATCTCTGCAGCCTGTTGGTTATCATCCTGAGCTTTCTCATCACATACACATACTAATGAGTTTGTCTGTGTTAGGAATTAAATGTTCATTCTTATGAGCGGTTTTGTTGACCACTCTCTCTCTCTCTCACACACACACACACACACACACACACACACACACACACGATTTGATGGAAGGTTACATCTCTCATTCATGAAGTTTGAATCTTTGTCATTTTCTAGACAGATTCTTTCCATTGTCAGTGTTTTCGCTTTGAACGAACGAACGGCCTGAGTCGAGGGGAGCCAGAATGAAAATGTCAGTGATACATTTGAATTCACTTTTAAATGTCATTTATTTATCAAGCCCTTCCTTCTCCTGCCACTTTTGTCAGCCAAACACTTCTTCATCCACCAAGATAAGGCCTTTTCAACTGCTTCTCTTTTTCATTTACTGAGATGTCAAACTATGTGGCCATGTTTTGATAGTTCACGTGAGAAAGAATGTTTGTTTTTAATGGATATTTTGACTGTCAGTGATCTCTTACTCACAGCTATCTCTCTAAAGGGAATTTGTGATATTTTGAGATTTAGGTCATTTTTCTACTTACCAGAGTCAGATAAACTGCATGCAGTTTGGAGATGATTGAAGTTAGCATATCGTTATCTTAGCACAATTGATGAAAGTACCGTATCCAGCTCCTCTCAAAAGCAGGAAATAGGCCTTCTAACGACTCCAAGGCTGGGTGGTTGGTCAGTTATAATCTTACGAAGCTATACATAGTAATTTATATTTTATACGTTCGTTAATTTTACTGCTAATCATAAGAAACGAGATTCTATCCACTTCCTCATTCTCTGTCCCGTTAGAGGTCGCAGCATTTTATCTGTCTCAATGGCGCTGCCTTCAATCATCTCCAAACTGCATGCAGAGACATAACAATGGTATCCATGAGTTCGTCTGACTCTGGATACTGTAAGTAGAAAAATAACCTAAATATCGAAATCTCGCAGTATCGCTTTGAATGGTTGGGGAGATTGCCTTGAATGTTTGTTTGTGTCACTAAAGTCCAAGGGTGTTTTTCTGATGTTGTATTTATTAGGAACCCCGTTAGCTACTGCAGCAACTACTCTTCCTGGGGTCCAATCTGGGTTAAAACAATTACACAGCAAGTGAAGTAGATAATAATAAACTAAAGTGAAATAAACAATAAAATTGAACAGTAAACATTACACTCACAGAAGTTCCAAAAGAATAAAGACTTTTCAAATGTCATATTATGTCTATATAAAGTGTTGTAACGATGTGAAAGTACAAAAGGGAAAATAAACATAAATATGGGTTGAATTTACAATGGTGTTTACAATTGTTCTTCACTGGTTGCCCTTTTCTTGTGGCAACAGGTCCCAAATCTTGCTGCTGTGATTGCAAGCTGTGGTATTTCACCCAGTAGATATGGGAGTTTATCAAAATGGGGTTTGTTTTCAAATTCTTTGTGGATCTGTGGGAAATATGTGTCTCTAATATGGTCAAACATTGGGCAGGAGGTTAGGAAGTGCAGCTCAGTTTCCACCTAATTTTGTGGGCAGTGTGCACATAGCCCGTCTTCTCTTGAGAGCCAGGTCTGCCTACGGTGGCCTTTCTCAATAGCAAGGCTGTGCTCACTGAGTCTGTACATAGTCAAAGCTTTCCTTATGTTTGGGTCACTCACAGTGGTCAGGTATTCTGACGTTTTACGTTGCTTCCTTTTAGGTGGTTGTAGAATTTAACGTCTCTTTTCTGGATTTTGATCATTAGCGGGTATCGGCCTAATTCTGCTCTGCGTACATTATTTGGTGTTTTACGTTGTACACTGAGGATATTTTGCAGAATTCTGCATGCAGAGTCTCAAGTTGGTGTGTGTCCCGTTTTGTGAAATCTTGGTTGGTGAGCGGACCCCAGACCTCAAAACCATAAAGGGTAATGGGTTCTATAACTGATTCTCTCTCTCTCTCGCTCTCGCTCTCGCTCTCGCTCTCGCTCTCTCTGCTCTAGTCTGTGTGGCGTCTGGCCACCTTGTGTCACCCCTCTCTCTGCTCTAGTCTGTTTGGCGTCTGGCCACCTTGTGTCACCCCTCTCTCTGCTCTAGTCTGTGTGGCGTCTGGCCACCTTGTGTCACTGCGTTGTAATGTGTGTTTGTTTGGTCAAGGCCGTCCCACAGCAGACTGATAACAAACAGAACATTGTCTGAAGTAGCAGAGTCACTGCCTGTCTGTCTGCCTGCTTGACTCTGCCCTGCATAGTCATCCCATCCCTCAGATACAAGGTCCATCCTCCACTAGGATAGCTATGCAGGACACAACCTACTGTAGTCTTGAATTACAAATCAAATGTAATGGTTAGAACAGTGTTTCAGTATGAGTCAAACAGACAGCCCCCAGCTGTACAGACTCAGGACAAGAACAGCCTTACTCACAGGACACAGAGGTCACGGCATTGCTGTTTCGAACTCATGCTCACACACTCTCACTCGTGTGCTACACACACACACACACGCACACTGATGTTTTCTGACAGTCAGTCTCATATGGGTGAGCAGCAGAGCAGGCCTCTGAAACGGTTTGTCGTGTCAAAGCAAACCCACATAATAATTGGAAAAATCCTCCTAAGGCTTGAAAGAAGTTTAAAACTGGGTCCAGCTCTTCAAATAACTGTTGTGGACTGTAGAGATGGACTATAACCCATGATCTCTGACCCCTGACCTGAGAAGTAAACAGGAGATACCACCTCTAATGGGGGTGTTGGGAACAGGAGGGATGTTTTTAAAAGTGGTTTTAATAGTTAGAATTACAAAAACCTTATTGTCCGTTCAATATGTCAAATTCTTGATGTGAATCATAGTGAAGGGGTTGTGATTTAGTGGATAAGCCCAGTGGATCATGATCCAGACAGGTCTGTTCTGGATACAGCATCCTGCATCCGGAAAACCCAGAAGTGACAGCTAACTTTATTGAAGGGGTTCAAATGGTCAAATCTGGATGAAAACTGAAAATGCTCTCTGCTATTGTAAACCAATATTGTGCCAATATTGAACTGAGAACTTAAACCTTCTTCCTTTTTAACCTTAAAAAGCAAATGCACAGTATCACTTCACTACTTCATAACTTTTCACATTTACATACCTGTACACTACCACATTGATGCTCAGTATATCAGCACTGTACCATTCCTTCCCCTTAAGACTTGGTGTGGAGGTCTAGGAACCGGTAAGAATATGCAAGGCTCTTGACTGGATGCTGTGTGTTCCTGCCGTGCGGACGGTTGTGGGTCTCTCCTCCTCGTAGACTCCGGTCTCGGCTGACCTTTCAGTGTTCATTCCCCTCCACTGGTCTGATGAGGGTGGAGAGGCAGAGCGCTGGCTGGGCAGGCAGAGAGCTGCCAACGTGATAAGCCTGTCTATACATAATACATGAAGGGATCAGTTGGTTACTGCAGGCTTGGAGGAGGAGGGGTGGCGTTATCAGCTAGTGACTGGCCTTTCCATAAGCCATGTACAAGTTTATTCATCTTGTTTTTGAGGTGTGTGTGGGGGGGTCTTACCACAGTAATCACTGATGGTCTCATCTGTGGCCATGGCCAACCGGCCACGAGGGTCTGCTCTGCCTTTGTAGATGGACTGAATACCTGCTTGGCCTCTCACAGCTGTGGTATACTGCTGTTGATGATGATGATGTTTTTGCTTTTTTTATTGAATTAGTGCAATTAACCAACTTTTTTTTTTTGTTCATACATCTAATTGACAGATGTCGGTTCAATTATTTAAATTAGATATACATTTTTTATTTTTTATTAATCAGAGCTCAATGCACAGTTTCTCTAGAGACACATCAGATCAAGCCCGAACTGTGCGATGTAGTAGGGGGTTGTAGTTTCTAACAGGACAATATTCTACATAGTTTAGCACAGAAAATGTGGTAATTAACTACAATGACAATAATCAATTGCGCACCTACTTGTCATGTCTGTGGGCACGGAGACAGCGAGGAGAGAAGACCTTGCGATCGAGAGGCATAGAAAGCAGTTGCTTCGTGAGGTATCTATACCTTAAATTACATGACCTAAGTGATTGATAGTTGGTATTCATAAAAGTATGTATTATTTACGTTGAAGAACTATTAAAATAGTGATTTTGTCAGACAGCATTGGCAGCAGCTCTATAGAGATGATGACTTGGAATGAAATTATAAAGTCATAAAACTAATGTAATATTTGATTAAAGTAATGTGAATAAATGATGGTTAATAAGTGATAAGCAGAAATGGGCAGTCACTACCATCATGGGACTTGTATTTCATGTTTTATTCTGTGTTACAGCATTCAACCCACACAATGCATAGTGCATTTAATGTAAAAAAATGATCAAAAACAAAACCCGTAATTCTTTTTTTAATAATCTAACCTAAACCGAACCAACCTCAAACAGCACTAATCGCTCAGCACTACAATGAATGCAGCCAGGAAACCTCTCCCTTGTTTATGAATATGTGATATAAATCGGCAGATTTTCTAAATTTGATTTTGTGGTATTAATATCATGTTGCAAGAGTTCCCAATGATTTCAGCTTCAATATTTGTATTGTATTGTGTTCACTACAGCTCCACYTCTCTTTCTAAACTTAATGACTGATATTCATGTTTCCAGTAACTACAGTCATTCAACTGGCCAATACCCCAGTCTGATAATAGTTTGTCTACAGTATTAAAGCCAGGCATTCCTTCCTATGAGAAATGTTTTTTGCTGCAACAGATTGAGATGTCATAAACACCATGATGGTTAATGAGGGCTTAATCATATTGTTTTGCCCCTTTCACAACCGCACTGCTGTGAATGATGGGTAGCCATTTCTCTTGACTTCCTGGATTCCCAAACTGGGCCTCCCAATTGGGCCCCTCTGCCGCTAGACATTAGCCTGGCTGTCTGATGTAATTGTTTTCATCTGGGGTTGAAATATCCCTAACCCCTCCAGGACCCTCCCAGGCTGTTTCACCTGTCAGTCCTCTGAGAGATGAAGTATGGTAAGGTAACGATCATTCTTGCAGTCCCGTCTTCTGACATGGAGAACAAAGGGTGCCTTTCCTTTAACAAACTATGTTTCCAAGTCTCTATGGCACCTGCTATATCATGAGTGTGTATGGCTAAGGCTGTAGTGTAGAAGCAGCTGACTGGTCTCTATGATGAGCATGGCTGCACCACACAGACACACTGTTCTTTTGACTTTTACTGTCTTTACTGTCCCTGTGGGGAAATGTTGTTACAGTAACATGTACACATTTTAAGTACCGTATAAATACTATAGATGCAACATTCATAGCAGTAACATATAGTATATACCGATGAAAGAAAACCAGCCTGCTGGCCTTACTGGGTGGATAGGAACATTATTCCCAGCTGTTTAGGAGGGATATCACACCTGGCACAAATTATTGTCTTGTGTTTTTCCTGCCGGGGGTTGCCCTGTACCTGCACCCAGAGGGGAGTCGTTTAAAGTCCAGGTACAGGGGGCCGTTCCCTGCAGCCGCAGGAGGGGAGGTCGTTGTATACGTCCAGGTACCACGGGGGTGGCCGATACCTGCACCAGAGGAGTCGTTTAAAGTCCAGGTACAGGGCGGTGCCGTATCGCCTGCACCCAGAGGGAGTCGTTTAAAGTCCAGGTACAGGGGGTGCCGTATACCTGCACCCAGAGGGAGTCGTTTAAAGTCCAGGTACAGGGGTGCCGTATACCTGCACCCAGAGGGAGTCCGTTTAAAGTCCAGGTACAGGGCGGTGCCTACTGCACCCAGAGGAGTCTGTTTTAAAGTCCACGGTACAGGCCGTATACCGTGCACCCAGAGGGGGAGTCGTTTAAAGTCCAGGTCAGCGGGTGCCGTATACCGCTGCACCCAGAGGCGGAGTCGTTAAGAGTCCGAGCGGTACAGCGGGGTGTTGCTTGGGAAGATAGAAATGGATTTTGCGTAATCGTGGCCACAAACAATGTACAACTGCACTACAGGTTTAACATGTTAAAAAAAATGTGTTTGATGGTTATCCAAAAAGCATGAACTTTCTCTTCCTTTCTAGTGCCTCTTTCAGACACTCACTATGGCTCTAATCTCCCTGCTTCAAGCACCTTCCTTTGTGTAACAAACGTGCCATGATGAGATTATCTGAATATAACATGGGCAGAAACAAGGTTATCCTGTTTGCATGGCTAGAGTGGGTACCTGCTAACTTCAAAGAGCTGAGTGGGTGTGGGGCGCATTCACAGTAATAATAATCTATTTCAGACACAGCGGAGACGTTGATAGATGTTGTGGTGTAGATAATAGATGGAGTTTTTTGGAGTACTGTGGAGAGTGCAGAGAGTAGAGCACAGCAACAAACACCTTACGGACCAGAGAGAGAGAGAGAGAGAGAGTAGTAGGCAGACACAACAAACACCTACGGACCAGAGAGAGAGAACAGCACACAACAAAACACCTTACGGACCAGAGAGAGAGAGAACAGCACACAACAAACACCTTACGGCCAGAGAGAAGAACAGCACACAAACAAACACTTACGGACCAGCAGAGAGAGAAGCACAACAACACACACCTTACGGACCAGAGAGCAGAACAGCCACACAACAACATCCTGGACGACCAGCAGACGAGAACAGCCACAACAACCCCCACGCGAGCCCAAGCAGAGAGAGACAGCACACACACACCCTGATCTGGACCTGCAGAGAGAGACGAACAGAACACCATCCAACAAATACATTCCTTACGGACTCAGAGATGAGAGAACGCCACACAACAAAACACCTTACGGACCGCCAGAGATGAGAGAACAACGTCCTCACTAACAACATCACCATCCTCGTCAGCAGCCACGTTTGCATACGCAGGCTAACCAGAGATCGAGCAGAGATGAGCAGTATAACCTACACTATCACCAATCTACCCTTACTGCCCACGTATGAGACGAGAACAGCACACCATCACATCCTACCGTACCGGACCAGATTGTCAGCCCCAGAGAAGCAGACACAACACACACCTTACGGCCAGCCGAGCGCAGATAGCGACCGCACACAACATACACACTTCCATCGTACCAGAGCGAGATGACCCTCATGCATCAACCAACTAACAGCCATCCCTCCTTTCCTACCGGTCACTCCCTACGAGATCTGAGCAAAAACCCATCGCACGAACCACAGGCAGCCCTCCTTGTAGGTCGTCTAAACCTGTCAGAGAGTACTGAGAAACAGCAAACAACAAACATCCTCCTTCCAAGTAACGACGCGAGAGGAACAAGCGGAAGAAATGAAAGAGCGGCGGCGATTGAAGAGGACGCTTCTTTATAACAACAATGGCTCTACTCCACCCCAAGCGAAATCCCTTACCTCTCTCACTAAGCCCGTCTCCTCTCTCAATACCCCTCTTCCGCGACCAGAGAGAGAGAACATCGCTCAGCTGAGTCTATACAAGGACACTCTCGGTCAGCTCTGGCCAGCAGCATCCGTGAGCAACAGGCTCGCCGGCTCGTAACACAAAGCCTCTCCTCCAGTCTCCTTCTGTCATCGTCGAGTCTCGTATCCGATCTCTCTCCCATCGAGTAGTAGCTACATCAGTCATCAGTAGGATGCTACTTGAGAAGTGAGCTCGTGTCATCCTCTCGGCTCAGTCAGACGCTAAAATACACGTCAAACAGCACGCGTTCTACCGCGCTGCACGTCGTAGGACGGCATGAGTAGTACCACAGTGCGCACCCTCTACATATCAAAGCTCATGCCTTCACTGTACTCCTCACGCTGACAGAGGTACGATCCACAGCGCGAATCACTACACCAAAATCTAGCCCTTTAAGCCGGTCACCAGAGAGAGAGAACAGCACACAACAAACACCTTACGGACCAGAGAGAGGGCATCCATGTTTGGAGTATAGATGTAGAGTAGATAGAACTGCAGCAGGACTCTGACCATGAGACTGGGAGGAGAGATGATGGTGGGGCTGGAGAAAGGCCAGGGCTCACTGACCTCAATGTGAATAGGAGGAAGGAGAGGGAAAGGAGAAGACATCCCATTTTTATGCTCACAATCACAAATGTGATTTTATCTTATGTTTTGTTGACAGGAAGTGTAATGTAGTCTGCTAAAACGTATTGAATGACTATTTTGGAACATTAGTTCCAATGTCTTTAAGGTTCTCTGCAGTGTTCAGCTGTTTTTAGAAAGTGAACAACATGCTATTTCAGCAGCATGATTATCATACAGCGTGCTGCCAACATCTGGCCTCTCCCAACACTGGTAACCTGACCTGTGTTTATGCTGGAAGAACAACTCTGAGAGGCCAGGTCAGGATAGACAGCACTACAGACCCACAGAACCAAGGCCACCAGAACTGCTGCTGTGCTGCTCAGCATCATATGGAAGCCATTATGGTTCAGACTGCTTCACTAATTCTGCCATTAGCTACTAAGTATTGATTAACTGAGAATCACAGCCTTGTTATTTTTCATGCTACTTCTTAATCTGTTAGAGAGAGGGTGGGGGGGGGAGAAAGAGAGAGGGAGAGAGAGACAGAAATAAAGAGAACTTTATAGTGTGTCAGCCTCAGTTTGGAGCTACACATCAGCCTAAGGAGGGTTGTTTTGTCCTCCTGGGTTCATCTGTTGTTAAAGTAGTGTTTGGCCCTGTGTAACAATCTCCTTTGGCTACATCAGGAGAGATGTGTTAGGAGTGTCTATTGATTTTCCTCTGTTAGTCTCACCTGTTAATAGATGTGTTTCGTTCCACACTCAGCCTGGAACTGATGGCTTCTCCACCTTGTGAAGGGGAACAGACCTTTTCATGATTGTTTAAAGGTGGTGGACATTGCCAACGATGATGATGTTTTGAGATTCTCCGTGACCTTAAGTTGAATGGAGACCTATTTGTGACCTCGTTCTCCTCTTAGAGGTTCAGTAGAACCTCATTCCTCCATTGAGACATTCCTTTCCTCCCTCCTCCTTCTCCCTCACACCATCACCTCTCCAGCTCCCTGTGCTGGTTGTGGCTGCAGCTGAGGTCCAACACACATCTATTTACCCTACTGACTGACTGGCTAGCTGGCTGGCTGACTAAAATGACTGACTAAAATGACTGAATTATTTAAACCTGTGGAACTCCACTGAGATCCTCTCCATCTCAGAAGTAGGTGAAACAACACAGGTCCTGACTGCTTCATATCTGATGTACTACCACAGACTCAATGTTTCAAATACAAGGGACAGCAGCAGGAACGTATTCACCATAAACACATAGTGACATGGTGTTAATATATTTGTAGAAGTTTGGCATGGTCAGTTTTATCTCAGCTTGGCCTGTATGCTCCCTTCTTTTATATTTGATTGACATTCTAGTTGTGGATTCTGAAATAGCCTTCCAGTTTGGACTGTTCTACTACAGGTGGACTTTTAACTAGGAGTTCTACATGTTTAACCTCTACTAAAACCCCTGAAGACCAAACATCAAATCTTACCCACAAATGGAGACTAGCTTCTCTCAGGTTTCTATTCAATGTCCTTCCTGATCCCCTCCATGTCCCCTGCCTGCCCTTTCTGGTATGTGAGTAACCATATGCATGTACCATATGTATACATAATGAAGTGATGAACACAGTATGGACTCCACTTTAACTGTGCGTGACTGAACACTCACCCACTGCTGGCTGGTTGCCTGTGGATTCTCCTACTGGAGGCAGGGGGTGGGGTTACTGGGTTGCTCAACGTATGGAGCCTTTTACAGGTTAGCGGTGTGTGATTGAAACAGTGTGTGTGTGACGCATGCATGTATTGTGTGTCTGCGCAGGGGTGCGGGGCTCTGCGGGGATGCATCTGTCACTCACAGACCTGCTGCTACTACGCCGGTGCACCCAGGGGGCAGTGGAATGTGAGTCCACCAACCAACCCCTGTCTAGGGCAAGTGCCACCTACCCTTTTACCTCTGTAGCCAGCACCACCTCCCCCTCTGTAGCCAGCACCACCTCCCCCTTTACCTCTGTAGCCAGCACCACCTCCCCCTTTACCTCTGTAGCCAGCACCACCTCCCCCTCTGTAGCCACACACGCTACTCCCCTCTTGGTAGCCAAGCAACCACCTCCCCTTCTACGCTCTGTAGGCCAACACCACCTCCCCCTCGTGTAGCCAAGCACCACCTTCCGCCCTTTACCTCTGTAGCCAGCACATGGAGAGTCCACATCATCCCTCAGCCACACTGCCTTTCCTGGAGATTAGAGAACAGCCAGCCCAGGCACCATCACCGGCACATCCTATAAATGAAAGATGGTGCCATGTTTATTATGCTGTTCAGCCATCTCTCTGCTGGGTAAGGGAGAACCAGCTACGCTACAGGAGTGCTGTATATGCAGGATTCTTGTCAGCCAGGCACAGAGATAGTTAGCAAGGTACTGTTCCTCGTTACTGCCTCCTGCTCGGGTCTTGCATCACTCTGACTGTCTCTCCCCCTTTGGCCCTCGTGGCATTTTGCATTTTGCATTTTGCAGAAGCACCATATTGATCTTAGAGAGCCCTGTACGTACAGTACTGCAAATATCTTCTCCATGACAACGGCATGGTTGTCACCCCTAGGGGGTGATCGGTCAGGATTGTGAACCTACACAGGACGCAACTCCCGACACCCCTCCATATGCCTAACTCCATTCCTTCCATCACTCTCTCCCCTCACCTCCCTCAATCCGCACGCAACACAGTGAATACTCTATGCTAATGATAGCCCCTTGTCTCCTTTTGTTCTCAGTCTGTAGTGATGATAGTGTTTAATCTGAGTTCTGTCCCCGGACTACTCACATGAACCAGGAGGGCTTAGCCAGAGAAACCCGCCTCTGGGTTATAAGCCTCTCACCCTGGGCTCCCCGCACATGAAAGACCTGAGACACACATGGTCACAAGCATGTACACAAGCATGTACACACACATTTACATTTACATTTAAGTCATTTAGCAGACGCTCTTATCCAGAGCGACTTACAAATTGGAAAGTTCATACATATTCATCCTGGTCCCCCCGTGGGGAATGAACCCACAACCCTGGCGTTGCAAGYGCCATGCTCTGCCAACTGAGCCACACGGGACCAATACAGTAAGGTCCATAATTATTGACACCCTTGATAAAGATGAAAACAGAGCTCTTTCGCCACGTACACCAGTAGTTCGGCGTTGAAAACAKAATCATATGCAGAAAAGTACCTCATAACCATGGTAAAAGATGTTGGCGGATCTTTGATGTTATGGGGCTATTTTGTTTCCACTGGTCCTGGGGCCCGTTAAGGTCAATGTCATCATGAACTTTACCAAGTGCCTGGACATTTTAGCCAAAAACCTGGTTGCCTCTGCCAGGAGGCTTGACACCTGGCCACAAGTTGCTGCAAATGGATCTTCCAGCAAGACAACCTGAAACACTAATCAAAATCCACAAAGAAATGGTAAATTGACCACAAAATCAACATTATGCCATGGCCATCTGTCTCCAGACTTGAAAAACATTTAAATCCTTTGGTTTGAATTATAGACCCAGTTCAGTTCAAAGTTTTTTCACATGCATAAGTACAGTGAAATACYTTTCTTGCAAAACCAAACCCAACAATGTAGTACTAAAATAAGGTAGAACAAAGACACACGAGAAATAGAAATAAGAAGAACACAATAAAGTAAGCATACTATATACAGGGTCAGTTCCAGTACCATATTTACAATGTGCAGGAATACTGGATCGATAGATGTAGAAATGTAAAAGGTAAGGGTAAGGTGACAAGGCATCWGGATATATGATAAACAGAGTAGCAGCAGTGTATATGATGATTGTATGTGAGTGGGTGTGTGTAGAGTCAGTATAAATGTATGTGTGTGATAAAACTATGAGTGTGTGAGCAAATGATGGATTGAATGTGTGTTGGAGTGTCAGTGTGTGTGGTGTGTAGGGCCCTATGAGTGTGAATGGAGACAAATAGGAATAAAATGTAAAGGTCAACTCAGATTGTCTGTGTAGTCCATAAGAACAGATGAACGATATCAAGGATCTGGAAAGATTCTGTACAGATGAATGGTCTAAGATCCCTCCCAATGTGTTCTCCAATCTCATAAAMCATTTTAGAAAAAGCCTCAGTGTTATCATCGCAAGGGAAGGGKGCAGGAGTATTGAAAACAGGGATGTCAATAATTCTGACCCTTATCTTTTTTGTATTTTTTATTAGTGTAAAATAATATTTTCAAATGTTATGATCATACAATACAGCTCAGTATTTGTTATTTATTTTATACAGTCTTTTTTGCTCATCTTTTTCAAGGGTGCCAATAATTCTAGACCTGACTGTACATCCCTTACCCTCTCCCCTCTTCACAACCCCCATCTCTCATTCCATTGTGTTTCTGAGCATCACAGCGGTCTCTACCACCCCCTCCTATGTACAGGAAAGGAGGAGGGAAGATGGGGGATGGGGTAATTTAGCAGTGATATTTCTAGAGGTGGTCGGCCATGGCGGTTGTGTATTAAAGATGATCAAATTATCCACTCAGGATATGGCTTATGGCTATCTGTATCGGCAAGCTGTCACAACGACCAATCACAAGCCTCTGCCACAGCCCCCTAGCTCTGCCGTCATCACACACACACACACACACACACACACACACACACACACACACACACACAATGACCCATAGATTAATCCACTGTAGTTTGTCATTTTTTATGAGGAATCTTAATAACCCCAAAGCATCGCCACTTTCATTAGATTTCATCATGTGTTATGATCCTGTGTTCTCATATGACATTTATTTCATTATCTGGTTAAAGAGAATGTCCTGCTGTGTCTGTGATGGATGCACTAACTAACATATCATTCTCTAGGATGGTTTGAGCTATACTTTTTACCTACACATGCGCGTACACTACACATGCGCGTACACTACACATGCGCGTACACTACACATGCGCGGTTGTAGTAAAAGTGTGTGTCGTGTAGCCGTCCATCCAAGTATCACCAGCTCAATACCTCTTTATGAGGAAAATACATTTCCATAACAAAACATCTCTATGAGGAAAATACATTTCCATAACAAAACCTCTCTCTGAGGAAAAACATTCCATAACAAAACCTCTCTCTGAGGAAAATACGTTTCCAATAACAAAACCTCTCTTGAGGAAAATACATTTCCATAACAAAACCTCTATGAGGAAAATACATTTCATAACAAAACCTCTCTGAGGAAAACAAATTTCGCATAACACAAACTCTCTCTGAGGAAAACACATTTCCATAACAAAACCTCTCTCTGAGGAAAATCATTCATAACAAAAACTCTCTCTGAGGAAAATACATTTCCATAACAAAACCTCTCTATGAGGAAATACATTTCCATAACAAAACCTCTCTGAGGAAACACTTTCCATAACAAAACCTCTTCTGAGGAAAACACATTTCATACAAAACCTCTCTCTGAGGAAATACATTTCCATAACAAAACTCTCTCTGAGGAAAATACATGTCCATAAAAACCTCTCTATGAGGAAAATACATTTCCATAACAAAACCTCTGAGGAAACACATTTCCATAACAAAACCTCTCTCTGAGGAAAACACATTTATCCATAAACAAAACCTCTCTGAGGAAAATACATTTCCATAAAAACCTCTCTCTGAGGAAATACATTTCCATGACAAAACTCTCTATGAGGAAATACATTTCATAACAAAACCTCTCTGAGGAAAACATTTCCATAACAAAACCTTCTCTTGAGGAAAACACATTTCCATAACAAAACCTCTTATGAGGAAAATAATTCCTAACAAAGTCTCTGAGGAAAACACATTTCCATAACAAAACCTCTCTCTGAGGAAAACAATTTCCATAACAAAACTCTTCTCTGAGGAAAATACATTTCCATAACAAAACTCTCTCTGAGGAAAAATACATTTCATGACAAAACCTCTCTATGAGGAAAATGATTTCATAACAAAACCTTCTGAGGAAAATACTTTCATAACAAACCTCTCTATTGAGGAAAATACATTCCATACCAAATCTCTCTGGGAAATAACATTTCATAACAAAACCTCTCTCTGAGGAAAATACATTCCATAACAAAAACCTCTCTCTGAGGAAAATACATTTCCCATAAAAAACCTCTCTCTGAGGAAAATACATTTCCATAACAAAACTCTCTCTGAGGAAATACATTGTCCATAACAAGACCTCTCTATGAGGAAAATACATTTCCATAACAAAACCTTCTGAGGAAACAGATTTCCATAACAAAACCTCTCTCTGAGGAAAACACATTTCCATAACAAAACCTCTCTCTGAGGAAAATACATTTCCATAACAAAACCTCTCTCTGAGGAAAATACATGTCCATAACAAAACCTCTCTATGAGGAAAATACATTTCCATAACAAAACCTCTCTGAGGAAAACACATTTTCCATAAAAAACCTCTCTCTGAGGAAACACATTTCCATAAAAAACCTCTCTCTGAGGAAAATACATTTCCATAACAAACCTCTCTCTGAGGAAAATACATTTCCATGACAAAACCTCTCTATGAGGAAAATACATTTCCATAACAAACCTCTCTGAGGAAAATACATTTCCATAAAAAACCTTCTCTTGAGGAAAACACATTTCCATAACAAACCTCTCTATGAGGAAAATACATTCCATAACAAAACCTCTCTGAGGAACACATTTCCATAACAAAACTTTCTCTGAGGAACACAATTTCATAACAAAACCTCTCTCTGAGGAAAATACATTTCCATAACAAAACTCTCTCTGAGGAAATACATTTCCCATGGAACAAAACTCTCTATGAGGAAAATAGATTTCCCATAACAAAAACTCTCTGAGGAACATACATTTCCATAAAAAAACTCTCTATGAGGAAAATACATTTCCATAACCAAATCTCTTGAGGACAAATACATTTCCATACAAAAACCTTCTCTGAGGAAAATACTTTCCATAAAAACCTCTCTTCTGGGAAAATACATATTCCATAACTAAACCTCTCTATGAGGAAAAATACATTTCCATAACAAAACCTCTCTACTAGTTTGACTACACTCTAGAACGAGATTCTTCATATTGGAATCGAAGCTGTACTTGCCAATGGAATGAATGGGTGATTACCTGCTAATGCACAAAACAACCCTAGTGGCTAATTAGCAACTGGCTCACACAGACTCCCTCCCATACAGTAGGCTTTTCCTATTTGAAGCCAGGGTTCTTTAAGGCTACTTCAAATACGTTTGGGAATAGAGCTGTGAAAGTCAAGTGCACCGTGATGTATCCCAGGCAGGCAGGCTGGCGGGCTGTCCTAGATTGACTGTGTAGTGGGGATGAAACCAGTCCAGGTCTGCGTCCCAAATGGCACCCTATTCCCAACACAGTACACTACTTTTGACCAGAGCCCTATGGGTCCTTGTCAAAAGTAGTGCACTACATGGAGAATAGGGTGCCATTTGTGATGCAGACCAGGAACCACTTCAGTCCTGTCTCTCGTATGGAGCTGCTATATAATGGAGCAGTCTTTATAGAGGGCTGTGAGCCTAACTAACTGTACCACCTTGGTCATCTATAATTAAGACACAGGCCTGACGATGATGTCAGAACTAAGTCAGGCTCTTAGCCRTGGTCATGTTCTCCCTCTTTCTTTCCCAGTCAAGCTCTACACATTCCAAGACCTGACAACATTATTGTGTTGTGTTGCTGCCAAAGCAAGGGTCTCAGAATATATCCCACATTCTGCAGCATTGCCAAACATTATTGTACAGCCCTGTCCTATTATTATACTACCTTTATAGTGCCTTTGGAAAGTATTCACGCCCCTTGACTTTTTCCCTAAAAATGTAATTACAGCCTTATTCTAAAATTGATTAAATGGTTTTTTTCCTCATCAATCTACACACAATACCACCATAATGACAAATCAAAAACAGGTTTTTAGAAATGTTTGCTAATTTTATAAAAAATACAAAAATAAAAATCTATCACATTTACATAAGTATTCAGACCCTTTAATCAGTTCTTTGTTGAAGCACCTTTGGCAGCGATTACAGAATCGAATCTTCTTGGGTATGACGCTACAAGCTTGGCACACATGTATTTGGGGAGTTTCTCCCATTCTTCTCTGCAGATCCTCTCAAGCTCTGTCAGTTTGGGAGCGTTGCACACAGCTATTTTCAGGTCTCTCCAGAGATGTTCGATTGGGTTCAAGTCCGGGCTCTGGCTGGGCCACTCAAGGACATTCAGAGACTTGTCCCGAAGCCATTTTGCGTTGTCTTGGCTGTTTGCTTAGGGTCGTTGTCCTGTTGGTAGGTGAACCTTCGCCCCCAGTCTGAGGTCCTGAGCGCTCTGTAGCAGGTTTTCTTCAAGGATCTCTCTGTACATTCTCACAGCATGATGCTGCTACCACCATGCTTCACCGTAGGGATGGTGCCAGGTTTCCTCCAGACGTGACACTTGGCATTCAGGCCAAAGAGTTAAATCTTGGTTTCATCAGACCAGAGAATCTTGTTTCTCATGGTCTGAGAGTCGTTGGATGCCTTTTGGCAAACTCCAAGTGTGCTGTCATGTGCCTTTTACTGAGGAGTGGACTCCGTCTGGCCACTCTACCATAAAGGCCTGATTGGTGGGGTGCTGCAGAGATGGTTGTCCTTCTGGAAGGTTCTCCAATCGCCACAGAGGAACTCTAGAGCTCCAATCAAGTTGTAGAAACATCTCAAGGATGATCAATGGAAACAGGATGCACCTGAGTTCAACTTTGAGTCGCATAGCAAAGGTTCTGAATACATATGTAAATTAGGCATTTCTGTTTTTGCTTTGTCATTATGGTGTATTGTGTATAGATTGCTGAGGAAAATGTTTTATTTMATCCATTTTAGAATAAAGCTGTAACATAATGTAGAAAAGGTCAAGGGGTCTAAATACTGTCCGAAGGCGCTGTATGTCATTTATGGAAAAAAGGGAGGCTTTCAGAGTGTGGCTGGTATATAGGAAAACATGCTGTGGTCTGAGTGTTGAGCTGTGTGAATACTACTCTGGGTGAGCATGCCTTGTGTAGACATGTCATTAACTCTATAAATAAGGCATGAAGAAATGCCGTGAAGGGGATGTGAGGGGTGTGTTTGTAGTTGACTGGATTTCGGAGAGTTGGAGTGTTTGTGTGTGCGGTTGAGCGAATATCTTTTTATATGGGCTAGGTGCATGTGTGTGATGTCATTGATGTGATGTGGAGTGATGGACTCTATCTGAACTGTCCATCTTCAAGAGAGAGAATTGCTGCAACGTTGATGAAGCGCTCTGCTTTCCCCTCAACCCCTGTGCCCTGTACTAGAGCTGTCTGGTAGAAGGCAACACTGTCAAACACAGACATAGATTGACAAACCATCTGACAGGCCCGCAAATGTATTATATTATCCTGTTGTATGTAG
Organism: Salvelinus sp. IW2-2015; assembly: GCF_002910315.2. Lineage (NCBI taxonomy): Eukaryota > Metazoa > Chordata > Actinopteri > Salmoniformes > Salmonidae > Salvelinus > Salvelinus sp. IW2-2015. The sequence continues at coordinate 22,656,239 of NC_036863.1, read as the reverse complement.
CCTAAACCCCAGACCTTAAAACAGAAAAACTAGAAAGCAAGTGTGGAGGAAAAACCCCTATATATAAAAAAAGATGTATATTTGTTTAATGAATTCAAAGAGTATAGGCCTAATCTCCAATCTCAGCTCTGAATCATGACATCCCATTGAAGACTCAGAGAACAAAGAGAGACGACAGTGTTTAACGACTAACTAGACATCATCCAAAAAAGATGGGAAGGCGAGGTGCTGATGCGTTGCCTTTTGTTGTTGTTGTCAGGATGAGCAGGCTTTAAGGTGGAAAGAGGAGACAGTTGGCAGTTGAAAGAGAAGCTGTGGAACACTAACAGCCAGTTGACTCCAATGCGCCTCCCAGTATGATTCCCAGTATAGATAGGGTCTAATGGGAGCGGATTGTTCCAGTTGACTGAAGTGGAGACTTCCTGCTAGTACTGGCAAATATTTTTTTAAAGGCCCATTGCCATTAATTCACAGTAGGCAGATTAATTGCAACAATGTTGGATTCAGGTCATACCATTTGTTATTTATCTCTGTGCCTAGACATTCTGAATATGTTGAATGATTCAGTGAATTGTTTTAACTGAATATACAGTGAAACCTTACATTACTAGCTAGCGATGTCGCTGAGGAGTTGCTTCTCTGCTACTTGCTGTGCCATAGTTGTCTGACCCTAAAAATGAGTGACTCAGACTCCATTTATCATTAAAAACAAAAGCAGTTTCCCAGATGTGACACACAATACTGTGTACATGTCTCATGCTTACAATCCTGAGTTAAAAAATACGCTGCATGGCTGAGTTCTTACCACTACGGTCAACCCCCTGATTGAAAGCGGCAGACAGCCAGTGACTGGCCACATTCACCCTTAGCACAGATAGACCTAACACACACTCAGTTAAGGGTGCTAACTGTCTCATATCTCAAGTGTTTTWATTTTTTTATTTTACCAGGTAAGTTGACTGAGAACATATTCTCATTTACAGCAGCGACCTGGGGAATCGTTACAGGGGAGAGGGACGAATGAGCCAATTGTAAGCTGGGGGTGATTAGGTGGCCATGATGGTATGAGGGCCAGAATGTGAATTTAGCCAAGACACCGGAGTTACTCTTATTTTTTTATTTCATTTTTCTACCTTTATTTAACTAGGCAAGTCAGTTAAGAACAAATTCTTATTTTCAATGACGGCCTTGGAACAGTGGGTTAACTGCCTTGTTCAGGGTAAGAACGACAGAWTTTCACCTTGTCAGCTCAGGGATTCGATATTGCAACCTTTCAGTTACTAGTCCAACGCTCTAACCACTAGGCTACCTGTTGCCCCATGATAAGTATCATGGCATCTTTAGTGACCACAGAGAGTCAGGACACCGTTTAATGTTCCATCTGAAAGACTGCACCCTACACAGGGCAATGTCTCCCATCATTGCCCTGGGGCATTGGAAATGTTTTAGACCAGAGGAAAGGGTGCCTCCTACTGGCCCTCCAACACCACTTCCAACAGCATCTGGTCTCCTATCCAGGGACCAACCAGGACCAACCCTGCTTAGTTTCAGAAGCAAGCCAGCAGTGGGATGCAGGGTGGTATGCTGCTGCAGTGTTATTATCATCATTACCAGATGTCATTCACGTAACCCTCCATGCTCTGTTACAGTCAGGTATGACATCATATAGTCCATTCCTCTCTGAGGCAAGGCTGAAGGCTGACAACACTGACTGGCTTTGTTTAACTTGTGATAAGTGTTGTTGAGAGAACATGTGTTTGAATGGAATCATCAGTGACCGACTACTGTACTGAACCGAGTAGTTGGCTTACTTTGTCCCTAGCTTTTGACTTAGGTTCCACTTTGTTGTTTTAATTTAGTCTCGCTTCGGCCGAACTGATAGGTCTGTAGACATAGTGGCTGTGGGAAGAGACTATTTAGATTGGCTTCCAATCAAAAATGTATCTTTTGACCAATGGGTAAAATAACATGTTCACTGTGTAGATAATGCTATATGAAAATCAATGGTCCAAACCTTATGTCTCTAACATAATCCGATCAAAAGTGATTGTAGTTTTTACCCTTGTAGCATGGCTAGAATAAGGGTGACTAAATCAATGGAGGCCAGAGAAAAAAAAGTGGTCAAAATCAGGAAAATTGCATAGGGTCAGCTAGGCTGGATTCTGTGCAAGAATTAAACGGTTACTTCGAAATTTTTGGCGATGAGGCCTTTTATCTACTTCCCCAGAGTTAGATGAACTTGTGGAAACCATTTTTATGTTTGTGTCCAGTATGTAGGAAGTTAGAGGTAAGCCAATGCTAATTAGTGTTTGTGCAATGACTGGAAGTCTTGAGTATCGAGATGCTACTTCTGGCGCCGACAGAGATGGCCGCCTCGCTTCGCGTTCCTAGGAAACTATGCAGTATTTTGTTTTTTTACGTGTTATTTCTTACATTGGTACCCCAGGTAATCTTAGGTTTCATTACATACAGTCGGGAGGAACTACTGAATATAAGAGCAACGTCAACTCACTATCATTACGACCAGGAATATGACTCTCCCGAAGCGGATCCAGTGTTTTGCCTTCCACCCAGTACAATTCCCTCCGCAAGGCAATCAAACAAGCTAAGTACCAGTATAGAGACAAAGTAGAGTTGCAATTCAACGGCTCAGACACAAGAGGTATGTGGCAGGGTCTACAGTCAATCACGGATTACAAAAAGAAAWCCAGCCCCGTCGCGGACCAGGATGTCTTGCTAAATAACTTTTTTGCTCGCTTTGAGGACAATACAGTGCCACTGACACGGCCCGCTACCAAAACCTGCGGGCTCTCCTTCACTGCAGCCGAGGTGAGTAAAACATTTAAACGTGTTAACCCTCGCAAGGCTGCAGGCCCAGACGGCATTCCCAACTGCGTCCTCAGAGCATGCGCAGACCAGCTGGCTCGTGTGTTTACGGACATATTCATTCAATCCTTATCCCAGTCTGCTGTTCCCACATGCTTCAAGAGGGCCACCATTGTTCCTGTTCCCAAGAAAGCTAAGGTAACTGAGCAAACGCTACGCGCGCCGTAGCACATCACTTCCGTCATCATGAAGTGCTTTGAGAGACTAGTCAAGGACATATCCCTCCACCCTACCTGACACCTAGACCCACTCCAATTTGCTTACCGACCCAATAGGTCCACAGACGACACATCGCAACCACACTGCACACTGCACACTGCACACTGCCCTAACCCATCTGGACAAGAGGAATACCTATGTGAGAATGCTGTTCATCGACTACAGCTCAGCATTTAACAACATAGTACCCTCCAAACTCGTCATCAAGCTCGAGACCCTGGGTCTCGACCCGCCCTGTGCAACTGGTACTGGACTTCCTGACAGGCCGCCCCCAGGTGGTGAGGGTAGGTACAACATATCCACCCCGCTGATCCTCAACACTGGGGCCCCACAAGGGTGCGTTCTGAGCCCTCTCCTGTACTCCCTGTTCACCCACGACTGCGTGGCCATGCACGCCTCCAACTCAATCATCAAGTTTGCGGACGACACTCAGTGGTAGGCTTGATTACCAACAACGACGAGACGGCCTACAGGGAGGAGTGAGGGCCCTCGGAGTGTGGTGTCAGGAAATAACCTCACACTCAACGTCAACAAAACAAAGGAGATGATGTGGACTTCAGGAAACAGCAGAGGGAGCACCCCCCTATCCACATCGACGGGACAGTAGTGGAGAGGGTAGTAAGTTAAGTTCTCGGTGTACACATCACGGACAAACTGAATTGGTCCACCCACACAGACAGCGTTTGTGAAAAAGGCGCAGCAGCGCCTGTTCAACCTCAGGAGGCTGAAGAAATTCGGCTTGACACCAAAAGCACTCACAAACTTCTACAGATGCACAATCGAGAGCATCCTGTCGGGCTGTATCACCGCCTGGTACGGCAACTGCTTCCGCCCACAACCGTAAGGCTCTCCAGAGGGTAGTGAGGCTGCACAACGCATCACCGGGGGCAAACTACCTGCCCTCCAGGACACCTACACCACCCGATGTCACAGGAACGCCATAAAGATCATCAAGGACAACAACCACCCGAGCCACTGCTGTTCACCCGCTATCATCAGAGAAGGCGAGTCAGTACAGGTGCATCAAGCAGGGACCGAGAAACTGAAAACAGCTGCTATCTCAAGGCCATCAGACTGTTAAACAGCCACCACTAACATTTAGTGGCCGTGCCAACATACTGACTCAACTCCAGCCACTTTAATAATGGGAATTGATGGAAATGTAATGTAAAAATGTATCACTAGCCACTTTAACAATGCCACTTAATATAATGTTTACATACCCTACATTACTCATCTCATATGTATATGTATATACTGTACTCTATATCATCTACTGCATCTTGCCATCTTTATGTAATACATGTATCACTAGCCACTTTGAACTATGCCACTTTATGTTTATATACCCCGCATTACTCATGCATATTTATTATACTTACTCTATACCATCTACTGCATCTTGCCTATGCCGTTCTGTACCATCACTCATTCATATATCTTTATGTACATATTCTTTATCCCTTTACACTTGTGTGTATAAGGTAAGTGTTGTGGAATTGTTAGGTTAGATTACTCGTTGGTTATTACTGCATTGTCGAACTAGAAGCACAAGCATTTCGCTACACTCGCATCAACATCTGCTAACCATGTGTATGTGACAAATAAATGTGATTTGATTTATCTGCTAGCATGATAGTAGTTCATCTGACTCTGGGGAAAGTAGATAAAGGCCTCATTGCCAAAATTCCAAAGTATCCCTTTAACCTGTTATGGCTGCAAGGGAAATTATTGAGTAGCCAGAAAAAAGGTGCCCATTTCAAACGGCCTCGTACTCAATTCTTGCTCGTACAATATGCATATTTTTATTACCTTTGGATATAAAACACCTCTCAGTTTCTAAAACAGGTTTAATTATTTCTCTAAGTGAAACATACACTCTTTTTACAGCCCATTTTCTGGGAAAAAGTGAATTTCCAAGAAGCTATGTCTTCTCTCAAGATACTCTCTTAAAAGGGCCTTGGCACTTGGGACTGTACAAACACGTCACACATCTTCCCTGGTTGTCATGCGGAAGTGAGAGAAAAAATGACTTGATTATCTCTGTCAGGGACTGAAAGGAACCTTCTTTGAGTGATAAGTGGCGCACTTTATATTTTTTTTTTCTGGGCGCGAGGTAGAAATGGACTGCGCTCCTGGAAAACACTCGTTATAGTGAATATGACCTCCAGCTTCGATTTTCTTTGATACAGTCAAAAATCATCCTAAAGTATGTTTTTTTCAATATACTTTAATTATATTATTGAAATTTATTCTGGACTTTAGACGTGATGCGAACGCAAGAATTTTGTCAGGACGGAGAGGTTAGCATGGCATGGCCAGTGTGTCATGCTAATTCAACAGGGACATCGTTCGTTCTAGGTCCAAATGAACACGGTTCTGAACAAGGACCCTTTGGAGAACATTCTGATGGAAAAATCAACAAAGATAAGGACCCAATTTGGATGCTTTTTCATATATCTGTCGAACTGTGCTATCGCTAGCGTTTGACTAGAATCAATGCTGCTGTGTGTTAGCTATTGTAGTAAGCTAATATAACGATATATTGTTGTTTTCGCTGTAAAAACACTTCAGAAATGCGGAAATATTGTCTGTATTCACACAGATCTTTCTCTTTCATTAGCTATCCACCATATATTTTTCTGAAAATCTTTTCTGATGTGAAATTATAGTTGACGTTGGTGTCTGGTTTTCTCTGGCTACTGCCGTGCGATTTCTGACTGGAGCTATGGATGGTGGTTAAGATGGTAAGCAGTAATGTAAAACTGATTTATAGCTAAATATTCAACTTTTTCGAACAAAACATAGATTTATTGTTAACATGTTATAGGACTGTCATCTGAGGGAGTTTTTTTTTTCTAGGTTTTTAGGTTAGTTCTAGGTTATTAGTTGGCTTTGCATGCTAGCTGTGCATGCTAGCTGCATGCTACGCGGTGCTGTAGAAAATATCTGTCTCTCTTTTTGTATTTGGTGGTTGAGCTAACATGAATATATGTGGTGTTTTCGCTGTAAAACATTTAAAGAATCTGAAATATTGTCTGTATAACAAGATCTTTCTCTTTCATTAGCTATCACCATATATTTCTCTGAAATCTTTTCTGATGTGAAATTAGTAGTTGACGTTGGTGTCTGTTTCTTGGCTACTGCCGTGCGATTTCTGACTGGAGCTATGATGGTGCTAAGTGGTAGCAGTAATGTAAAACTGATTATAGCTAAAATATGCATTTTTTTTAACAAAACATAGATTTATTGTGTAACATGTTATAGGACTTCATCTGAGGTAGTTTTTTCTGGGTTATTTAGGTTGGTTTTAGGTTAGTTAGGTTGGCTTGTGCATGCTACTTCATCCTACTTGTGCTGTGAAAATGTCTGTCCTCTTTTTTATTTGGTGGTGAGCTAAAATAATATATGGTGGTTTGTTTTCTCTGTAAAACATTTAAAAAATCGACATGTTGGCTGGATTGACAAGATGTTATCTTCAAATGCTGTATTGGACTTGTTAATGTGTGAAAGTTAAATATTTTACAAAAAATAGATTTTGAATTTCGCGCCCTGCACTTGCAGTGGCTGTTGTCATATTGTCCCGATGTCGGGCTTGCAGCCTGAAGAAGGTTTTAAGGCTATTGGATACCTGATAGGCTCACTTTCCCGTTGAACTTGTCGTCTTTCTTCTCGTTTCTGCAGAACATAAAACAGTGGTAAGATGGATATCCATTTTCAGACATGGAGTGTTTTYAGATTTTATTATACACTTTTCATATTAATTGGAAATGTCTGTTCTTTTTAAAGATTTCTCACAAAACAAGTGTATCTGTGAAATGTCAATGGAGCACTGAGAGTATACCAAGCTTTTACTTTTCAATATATTTTACATTTAATTCAGCTCGTGTCATGCTAATTTAGATTTGTACTTTTTACTCCTTTTTCTCCCTAGTTTTGTGATATCCAATTGGTAGTTACAGTCTTGAGGCGAAGGTCGAGTCATGCGTCCTCCAAAACATGACCCGCCAAACTACGCTTCTTAACATCCGCCCGCTTAACCCAGAAGCCAGCCGCACCAATGTGTCGGAGGAAACACCGTTCAACTGACGACCGAGGTCAGCCTGCAGGCGCCCGGCCCGCCACAAGGAGTTGCTAGAGCGCGATGAGCCAAGAAAGCCCCCCCCCAGCCAAACCCTCTTCTAACCCGGATGATGCTGGGCCAATTGTGCGGCACCCTATGGGACTCCCAATCACGGCAGGTTGTGATACAGCCAGGGATCGAACCCGGGTCTGTAGTGGCGCCTCTAGACCACTGCGCCACTCGGGAGGCCCMAAAACTATTTTTTTTGTAGTCGGGACCCRCGGTCCTGATTGACCCTGTTCTGGGTGGGATATAAGGGACCCTACTGTATGTGTCTGTGCAATCAATGCATGCGTTCCTCCTTTCATGGGTGATACTGCATGTTTATCTGCCCCGTTCCCTCTCTGTGCTCCCCTCCCATGACTCAGTGCTGCTATCTGAAGGTATCAGTCTACCTCAGAGCAGGTAGGGAGTCTGTCTGACCATAGACTAAATCATAGCTACTGTTCAGGAGAGGAGACAGTCTGTCTGAGTGTAATGCAGCCTTCTGTCTTTTTCCTTTTCTCCCTCAGATATTAATGGAGAATAGACATGAACCAAGATGGAATATGACAAGCATGGCTTAGACATCCCTTCCCAGATTGATACACCCATTATACAATGTACTATTCCCTACTCCTTTTGGTATTGCTATTTTATTGATTTGATCCCCATTAGCTGTTGCGAAAGCAGCAGCTACTTCCTGGGGTCCAAACAGAACATGAAACATGACATAATACAGAACATTAATTAACAGCTCAAGGACAGAACTACATACATTTAAAAATGGCACACAGAGCCTACATATCAATACATACACACTATCTAGGTCAAATAGGGGAGAGGTGTTGTACTGTGAGGTGTTGCTTTATCTGTTTTTTGAAACCAGGTTTGTTGTTCATTTGAGCAACATGAGATGAAGGGAGTTCCATGCAATAATGGCTCTGTATAATACTGGACGTCTTCTTGAATTTGTTCTGGATTTGGGGACTGTGAAAAGATGGCAAGTCTGGTGGGTGTGTGTGTGTCAGAGCTGTGTGTAAGTTGACTATGCAAAGTGATGCAGTCAGTCTATCTTCAACTCTTAGCTAAGAGAGACTAGCATGCATAGTATTGATATTAGCCCTCTGATTACAGTGAAGATCAAGATGTGCAGCTCTGTTCTGGGTCAGCTGCAGCTTAACTAGGTCTTTCTTTGCAGCACTTGACCACATGGCTGGACAATAATCAGACAAGACAAAACTAGAGGCTGCAGAACTTGAGAGGAGACTGATTCACTCTAGTGGTCTCCAGAGAGGGTGGATAGATATGAGTGATTTCCTGATGTGTGTGGATGGACGGCTGAGGGAGGTGGTGTGTAAGGGGTTAACCAGCGTAGTGGAAACGCTGGTGGTCAATTAGTCCTGCGTCTGTCCCTATGGATCTCTGGGCTGGGGAGAGAGCGGGGGTGTGGGGAGGCAGGGGAGAGTGGTTGGAGTAGTGGGTGTGGAAGCCCACACAGACATACACACAAGCACACATAGATATGCATGCGCACGCGCTCGCGAACAGACACACACACATAATGGACGGAGGACTCAGTGGAGTGTGGAAGTCCACACACACATAATGGACGGAGGACTCAGTGGAGTGTGGAAGTCCACACAACCACATATGGGACCAGAGGACTACAGTGGAGTGTGGAAGTCCACACACACATAATGGACAGAGGACTCAGTGGAGTGTGGAAGCCCACACACACATAATGGACGGAGGACTCAGTGGAGTGTGGAAGCCCACACACACATAATGGACGGAGGACTCAGTGGAGTGTGGAAGCGTGGAGGAGAAGTCATCTAGAGAAAACGCATGGCAACAGGCACACATGACGACAGAGGGAGATAGAGAAGGACAGAAAGGGGAAGAGAAAAAGGGTGAGGAGAGAGCGGGAGCGAGGGGGGTGGAAGGTTTAGAGTACAAAAACATGCTTCTTGTCACGATACAAGAAGGTGTCCGTGTTTGGTGATAAAATGATTTAGCATCTTTTTTTCCCACCCTTGTTAAACTCTGATTTGTGGAGAGTTTGTTCTTTTGAGGTTCCGTTATATGTTGTGGAAATGTGGTTGTTTCTGATGGGATCTAAATCACCCTGTTAGAGTTCGCATCTCCCTTTTCTCTCTTTCCTTCTCTTCTTCACATTCCTTATTCCTTTTTTACGCACTTCCTCAATTGGTTACCAATTATGGGGAAGGATGAGAGGCATGAAGGCTATGAGGAAAGGCACAGAGCAGGGTTTGTCATCTCTCTCGCTCTCCTTCTCTCTGTTATTTGGAGGTGTGTTCTCACATCTGGAGAAATGGCTGGTAACGGCAGCAGCTCATTCACTCCCCCTCCTCCTGCATCACCCGGTCTCTCTGCTTCCCTCCTCTTTCTCTCTCTCTCGCTCCACCTCTCCCTCTCTCTGCTTGCATTACTGGAAATCAGATTGTGAGCTGTGGAGATGCTGGCAGCAGCACAGTGTGGAATTAGCTTGACATCCCAGAGGAACCAGTGTGGAATTCTCCGGCTTTAGAAGAATGAAAACCATGTCAGGATCAGGATTCTCTGTTCTCACAGACTGAACCTTCCTCATCTGCCTTATCTTCAACTTTCACCTTATTTTATTCATCTTAGTTTCCAAATGAACATCAACTGAGAGAGACTTTTCTAGTCTCTCCATATTTAAGAGAATCCCAACCTTGGTATTTAGTGTTGATCTTTGACGTGAGGTTATTCTGGACTGCGGCTACCTTGGGGATTTTGTTCCTAGTTAGTTCATATTATAACCCCGTGTGCCGACGCCTCAGGTAGGATGACGGACATCCTGGTGTCAGATGTGAACCTGAACACCGTGTGTGAGCGGCTGGAGCAGCAGTGCTGTGTGGAGGATCACCAGCAGAACAACCAGCAGCAGCTTCAGCAGCCTCAAATCCCCTCCTCAGCCATCAAGAGGCACACCAACACCGGGGCCAAGCTATGGGGTCGTGTACGCAGCAAGCTCCTCAGACAAAAGGTCCCCTTTTTCCTTCTTTTCTTTCTTTCTCTTGATCAGCTAAGTTACGGTTGTCCCTCTGTCATTGTGTTCATCTTTTTACTCTCTCTTTCCTGTGTGTTTGTTTTCATCCCTTTCTCTCTCTACTTCTATGCACTGTGGTGAAATATACACCTCTAACTGGTACTGTTACTCCAGCTAAAGCCTCCATGCTCTGTGCTGATGTTATTAGATGACGCTGGTATAGAAATTAAAGATTTAGGTAGAGGAGATCATTTACTTGTATAATGTACTGTTGGTGCGGAACTGCAGTAACTGTCTCATTGCCCTGAGTACTGTGTATGTGTGAGATGCTACAGTAAATTGAATTCACAGCCTTGACCATTACTCCCCTACATCCCTCCCCCCTCCCCACCCTTTTTTCACTTTTTCACCCTCTCATCCTCCTTCTACATCTACCACTCTGCTCTTTCCAAGCTCTCTCATCAGTGTAAAGCCAGTGATGCTGAATGGTGATATACCTCTGTCTGTGTGGTTGCTGGTCTGTTAAGGTAATCAGAGGTGTTTTGGTGTAGCTGAGAGTCTGAGACTGCTCCCTCTGCTGTCCTGTAGAGAAATTACCCTGAGACACTGATCTAAGGCCAGAGTGTTGTTGGTAGAGCTTAATTATGACCCACAATCCTCTCAGCAGAGTACATGGTAACCCGGGGAGAGACTAATTACTGATCCGTTCCGTACTAAATAGACAGGGAAATTACTGTCATCTCAACGACACGTTGAGGAGAAGCATGGTCCAGTTTACTACTCTTTCAAGTTTGACTGACTCCTCTGTCTGGGGAACACGCACGCAGACCTTAGCTTCAGGTTCTAGGTCAGGACTCATGCGTGAGAGGAAGGAGAAAGAGGTTATTTTTTTGTAAATACTGTTTTTATGCACTGTGCAAATGTGCAGCACATATATTTTACAGAGGCAGTTAATGTATGGCAGTTTGATATCAGTATGCTGGTATCCATTAGCCACTATACTGCGTCATACTCTGAGTACAAAACATTATGAACATTATGCTCTTTCCATGACAGACTGACCAGGTGAATCCAGGAGAAAGCTACGATCCCGTATTGATGTGACTTGTTAAATCCACTTCAATCAGAATAGATGAAGGGGGGGACGGCACATTTACATTTAATGAAATCATTTCAATAGATTGCGCTTCTCTGGCAAAATGTGGAAGCAATGTAATGAACCCTGAGCAGCTTATTGTGAATACCAGATCTATAGACAGGTCAATAAAGACCCTCCTGCTGCTGGTGGCTGGAGTTGACAGGTCTATCTCTCTGCTGGTCTCTCCTGACACTGCAGACTTGGATTACAGGCAGAAATTCCCCCAGCTTTACCCCCATTGATCTCAGCTGATCCCAGACCTATCCACAGCCCTGGCTGAGTCCTCCCGCACTTCAGGCTTGATCTGGGAATCTGGGCGAGAGGACAGTCTTATCTGTTTGGGCTGTTTTGCTTCTTCTATTTAAATGACATAGACAATTGGTTTGTTCAGTGCTGCACACTCACAATGTTAGTTTCCTATATACACTGATACTCAGTTTACACACAGAGCCATATTGACTCTCTGTACCTCTTTCATAATAACAGTATAGTACACCCCTTCACACACACATGCCTACTCTCACACTTGCACATATTTTCACACACTTGATCATGCACTTTCATGTTCATCTCTCGTCTCTCTCTCACATACACATCCTCCCATAGAAGCATACTTTCACGCAGCTTTGAGGTCTCATTCATGTTGAGTGAGTCTTTGATGCTTGAGTCTGAGTAAACGTCAGGTCTATGAATGAACTATATTGAACAGTTTTTGTTGAACAGACTGCAGTGTGTTTTTGTTGAACAGACTGCAGCAGTGTTTTTGTTGAACAGACTGCAGCAGTGTTTTTGTTGAACAGACTGCAGCAGTGTTTTTGTTTGAAAGACTGGCAGCCAGTGTTTTTGTTGAACAGACTCAGCAGTGTTTTTGTTGAACAGACTTGCCAGCAGTGTTTTTGTTGAACAGACTGCAGCAGTGTTTTTTGTTAACAGACTGCAGCAGTGTTTTTGTTGAACAGACTGCAGCAGTGGTTTTGTTGAACAGACTGGCAGCAGTGTTTTTGTTGACCAGACTGCAGCAGTGTTTTTGTTGAACAGACTGCAGCAGTGTTTTTGTTGAACAGACTGCAGCAGTGTTTTTGATGACAGCGCAGTGTGTTTTTGTGAACAGACTGCAGCAGTGGTTTGTTGAAACGAGACTGCAGCAAGTGTGTTTTTGTTGAACAGACTGCAGCAGTGTGTTTTGTTGAACAGACTGCAGCAGTGTGTTTTTGTTGAACAGACTGCAGCAGTGTGTTTTTGTTGACAGACTGCAGCAGTGTGTTTTTGTTGACAGACTGCAGCAGTGTGTTTTTGTTGAACAGACTGCCAGAGTGTTTTTGTTGAAACAGACTGCAGCAGTGTGTTTTTGTTGAACAGACTGCAGCAGTGTGTTTTTGTTGAACAGACTGCAGCAGTGTGTTTTTGTTGAACAGACTGCAGTGTGTGTGTTTGCCATGAAAATAGACATTTAGGCTGAGGGGACGATGGTAGAAAGGAAGGCGAGCGTGTGTGTTGAGAACAGATTTAGATTAGTGAGATTTAGACAGAGAAAGAGGAGTGTGTTGAGTAAGCTGCAGCGTGTTGATGAGTTTTAAACTGGGAGGAAGCAGGAGGTGCGTACAGGACAATGCCTCTTACAGCACTAATTAAGACAATGCAGAGGAAGCAGAAGCAGGGACTCCAGTAGAGCTTAGGCTGGCTGAGTGAAGGCTGGCTGAGTGAAGGCTGGCTGAGTGAAGGCTGGCTGAGTGAAGGCTGGCTGAGTGAAGGCTGGCTGCGAGAAGGCTGGCTGAGAGAAGGTTGGCTGAGAGAAGGCTGGCTGGGGCAGAATTAGATATTTTAACACCATGATCATGATGTTTTCTGTTACATTTGTTCTGAACCCATGTCCTCTCCCATACTGATTTCCATTTTGCCGTGTTATTGTGTTTTACACCTTGGTGGGCGTCAGTTACAGTATCCTTAGAAGTCCCATTAATTAATCATTAAAAGCAACCGCCTTAAAACCGGAACAAAAGCAGTGTTCTGCTGGTTTGGGTATGACAGAAAATAAAGTATAACCATAATTCTCCCCCCTCTCCCAATCCTGAAACATATTTCTCAACACACAAAAGGGTGGTGTTCCATTTCAGTATGCTGATTAGTGTAGATGACATGTTACTGTTTCCTCCCACTTGCCTCTTTGAAGGGCCTTAAAATGCCAGCCATAAATCTGACTGTCACTACAGGGGGGGTCCAGCCCTTCACCCCCATCGATCCCCAACCAGACACCCTCAGACTGGCTAATGAGCTCCAGAGGGGTGGAGGGAGGCAAGGGAGCATCCTCAGGCTGGTACCCAGGATGACTTTCTCCCAGGGCTGGGTCAGACCCGCTGCCCCTGGTGGAAGAGTGGGTATTGTTTGGCTAAGTGGGAATATCAGGGTCGTTCTCCCTCCCTCGATGGGGCCTACATGAATCATCCAATTAGTCTAGGAGTGTTAAACCACTCGACCCTTTGGTATGGCTCATTACAAACCCTCCGTGGTCTGGGTTCATAAGAGTGGTGGGTCGGTTTGGCTAACCAGTGTCTACCAAAAGGATTTTCCAATCGTTCTGAATAGAACCACTATTTTTATAATAAAGTTCTGTATAATAAAGTTCTGTATAATAAAGTTCTGAACCGGTTCGAACCAAAAAAGTAACGGTTCATATAGTTCCTTTTCATTCATTTTTTTAACACATGAAATCAACAGAGGCATTAGAAACCGGTTCTCAAGAATTTAAAATAACGGTTCTGTTCCGGAACACCAGAGAGAAGTTTCGTTCCCGGTTCTGTTTTTGCTCCTCGGTTCTGTTCCTTGAACCGGTTCCAACCCCTGCTACTGTACCTACACAAAGAGTGTTAGCATTCGGCTGGACTAGAGGAATGAAAGTGAAACAAAAGACCCTCTCATACGGTATCAATGGTGTTTCCAAATGCTGTTTATCTACCTGCCTATAAATGACCTATACACAAGCACTTTTTTGGATGACCCATATTATCACTGTAAATACTGTAATTACAGCTACATTATGGACTAATAAAAAATAAAAACTTTCCATCCAAGACCAAAGGAAGGTCATCAAGGGATTGATAATGTGTTTGATAATGCGATTGGAAAACCCTTCTACATGTGATTGAGTTAACAGAAGATAAAAGAGATAAGTTGTGGTAACAGCCTATCATTGGAAGTCAGCTGCTTACATGTATTTTACTCTCRGGTTTGACATAAGGAAGCCCAAGGACTCAACATACTCTCTTTCTCTTCCTCTCTGTCCTCTTTGTCCAGGCTACTGTGAGGCTGGCCTGCATGGGACCACACGCTGTAGTGAACAGAACTGTGAGAACATTAGTGTCCCTGCTGGTGATTATCAGAGGTCACCCTCTCCTGTACTGCCTGTAAATCATCAGTGTTAGTCGTGCGTGCTGCAGGCAGGAACATGCTGTTGTGTAAGCCTTGTCTTAAAGCAGATGCCTTTATGTTGTATGATGTTTATGAAGTTGGATCTTATACTGTATGCCTGAGACACGTTGCCCTTAGGGGTTGTGATAGGATGCTTGGGCTGGTCCTTGGCCAATCATAACTCTCTGCCTGCTGAGAACGCGTGCTGGTTGGGCTCAAACCAGGAAGTCTTGTCAGGAAGCTCATGACAACCGAGTCAAAAGGCCTTACATTTCACTTGTCTATAATGACATCAGCAGCTGTTTACCAAAGCATCATATTATTAATAAGTAGAGTGATGTTAACATTTTACATAGCTATGTTATGTATATTCACTCTTATTTTCATCTGCAGCTAATTTTAGACTCAATATTGTCAACTCATATTGCTTTGTTTTTGTTTACAATCATCAGGCCGGTAATATAATCTGTCAGCAGAAAAAATAATGATGGTCTTGTTTGTAGAGGTCTTAATAAACAAAAAAACAATCCCTAGGTTGCTGTTTTTAATCAAATGAAACCCACGGCCCATGCAGTTGAGCTAGTTAGTTTCTAATTAAACCAGATGGGAACATTGCTGCTTATTGTTCATTTAAAACAGAACAGTCAGTCACAGAATGAATATTTAAATGTAATCTCCCAGTGAACAGAAAGTGAGAGGTACAAGGAAAGTAGCAAAGCACAAAGAAAATATTAAGAGGAATTAATGAATTTGCCGTATCAAAAGTTCATACTTCATTATAATTAAGTTCTGCTTTAAATATTGCTGCCAAAATACAAAAAAAAAAAAAATCTAACAATGGATTAATTAAGGACTATGGCAAGCGTCTGTGGAATCAGAGTGCACACTTTTCTTCCCTGATGGCATTGTTCACTTACAATATTGTCAAGTTTTGAAAACTTCCAGTGCTTTGAAGTTGCACATACATCCTAGAGATTGTTTTCCTTCCTCAGAACGGAAGCCATGACAGTTTTTTTTACATGCATCATTCATAAACCAATTTCTTTGACCAAAATCTAGATCTGTCATTTTATGTCCTATGTGAGAAGCAGGTACCTGGGTTATGGTGATGGAAGACTGGCTGTGTTGTAAATACATTATACCACAGTATCCTCAGGGGGGTTGTGGAGAGTTCAGTAAGAGATGGATTTAGAATAGGAACATCTCCAGAGGGACCTCGGCATCTGTTTTTCAAACTACTTCAACCCTGCCTGGGCTGTGCTCTGTCCCCCGTTGGCAACAGCAGTGGGATCAGTAGAAGGGCTTCTCACCATGTGCGGTACAGTATGTGTGTGTACTGTTTGTGTTTTGCCTGCCTTTCTGCACATCTATGTTTGATGTATACTCAGTGGATGCACCTTAGAACAAGTGTCAGTCACATGTCCACTGGTCTATACCACACTATACATAGAAGAGAGGTGACATCACAGTAACCTGAGTGGCTCTCTTCTCATCCACTGACTTTCCATGTATCAATTCTTTCCCCCTCTCGCTTGTCATATTAACTCCGTGTGTGTGTGTGCTGGTGATGTCTAGCTAGGTCTCTCAACCAGGTGCTCTGTACTGGCTGTGCTGAGATAGGGAGGAACCACTAACTTCCCCAGCTGAGCCCCCCGATCCACAGCCAGATCACCATGTCCCCAGCCCACTGAAATAGCATTGCAACAGACACACACACACAGACACACACACCAGGAGAGTCGGCCCTCAGAGCCTAGGGGTCGCTCAGAGAACAGTGTGTTCCCACAAAACAGAGCATCATGCTGGCTAAAAGGAACACACCTCATTGCTACTCGTCCACTCGAACTCACACTCACATAATTCATGGAACGTTTTTCCTCTTCTGTTTTTCTATATGCAGTAGGTTCTGTTCCACATGAAAGCTGATTGTACAGTGTAGTCAGTGTGGATATGCATTGATACAGTATCATCTGACCTACATCATGTATTATGATCCTCTCCCCAGTCAGTCACGGTGTTTTAGGCAGCATAAAGGAGGCTTTGACCTCTGGAGGAGTGACAAGGTCCTAATTGGAACCATTGTTTGGTTTAGGATTTCCTATATTTGTGATTTACTGATTTTAATATCCCATATCCTTCCACCAGCCTGTGTTTCACCAGCCTGTCTTTCTTCTACAAACACAGGCTAATAATATGTTTAAAGGATTCTCTGGAGAGAGAGGATTTGGCTTTGTGATTCATCTCTTGGATTTGGAATAAAAAGTACTTTGAGGACCTGCCCCCTTTCTGTCTTTGTCCATGCTTCACCTCATATAGTCTTCCCTCTGATTGGTTTCACTCAAGACAACAACTTATTTTTTTCTCATCTCCTGTTGTTTTACTAGCCAGATGGGCATAACCCCAAGTCATGTTGGGGAGATCATTCTTTCCAAAGCAACCTATCTATCTTGTCCCCGTCTATCCATCCTCTGTGGTAGGTTGAGAATATAGTGTAGCACCGTACTGAATCAGTGGCACTTTGGTTTGTCTCTCCTTCCCAGGCAAGGAAAGGAAAACTGATGAATTGGGGCAGAAGTTGTTCCTGGAGTTTTGAATAAAGCAGCAGAGTATTAGAGGTGAACGGTGGAGTGATTGAGGGGAAATGGGTGCGCTTGACTGCGCTCTGCTCGGCTGCATAAGATTTTTTAAATATGTTTTATTGTCACATACACCAGATAGGTGCAGTGAAATGTGTTGTTTTACAGAGTCAGCCATAGTAGTTAGGCTCTTCGTATTTGTATAACCCAATTTGACACATTTTTTATGTCTATTGAGAAGTGCGTAGAGCCGTAGACTGTAATTGAGAGAGGGGAGAGGTACTGCATGAAGTTTTTAGGGATTGATTTGGGGGGATTACAGTACAGTAGTGAGGACCCCATAGCCATGATTAGGGCAACCTTGTTAAAAGCCCAAACCCTTGGTAAGCAACTTCAGTGTATATTTGGCCTTGTGTTTATAGGTTATTGTCCTGCTTTAAGGTGAATTTGTCTCCCAGTATCTGTTTGAAAGCAGACTGAACCAAGTTTTCCTCTAGGATTTTGCCTGTGCTTAGCTCTATTACGTTTATTTTATACCTTAACATGACGCAGCCACCACCGTTCTTGAAAATATGAAGAGTGGTACTCAGGGATGTTGTCGGATTTGCCCTAAACATAATGCTTTGTGTTAGGAAGGACGCCTGTATCTTTGTAGTAACTGGGTGTATTGATACACCATCCAAAGTGTAATTAATAACTTCACCATGCTCAAAGGGATATTCAATGTCTGCTTTTTTTTATCTACCAATGGGTGCCCTTCTTTTCGAGGCATTGAAAAACCTCTAGTCTTTGTGGTTGAATCTATGCTTGAAATTCGCTACTCGAATTACAAATAATTGTATGTGTGGGGTACAGCGATGGGGTACTCATTCAAAAATCATGTAATCACTATTATTGCACACAGAGTGAGTACATGAAACTTCTTATGTGAATTGTTAAGCACATTTTTACTCCTGAATGTATTTAGGCTTGCCATAACAAAGGGGGTTGAATACTTATTGACTCAAGACATTTCAGCTTTTAATTAATTTGTAAAAATGTCTAAAAACAAAATTCCACTCTGACATTGTGTTGTCTGTAGATCAGTGGCACAAAATCAAAATGTAATCCATTTTAAATTCAGGCGGATGTCTCTGGGGTTTGCTTCTCATCATACATCATGTCAGAGCTCTATTCTCCCAAGGCAGCATGAGAAAACTGCCCAGCTCTGCCTCTGCTACTGAGCAGGCTGAAGCGTGTGAGGCAGTCATTTTCATGGCCACTGCTTACCCCTAGAGACAGCCATACGTAAATGGGAAAAACACAACCCCTGTCCCTGTCTCACTTTCTTAAAGAACACACTGCCCTGTCTCTACCCACAAGCATTTCAGCAGAGGTACAAAGAACTTGGCCCACAACCAGATGACAGTTCAGCTTACAAGAACTAACAGGAACAAAATGAAACTGGGCACTAGCAATATCAATAAAAGGGTAGTGAACGGAAAGGGCAGCAGCAGTGCTTCCATTGTTGTGTGTTAGCCTATATTTGTGATTTACTGATTTAATTTGAAAAAGGGGGCTTTCTTGTGTGGTGTATTTTCATCTCAATCAATGTGATTCTTGTTCACATTAGTGAAAGGAGGGAAATGTGATACATTAGTTAGTTAGCCCAGTAGAGGACTGGTGGGGTGAATGGACTGTTTCATGATGCATGAAAGAGGAAATAGTGTGTGTTTTAATGCAGAGATGATCAATGTCATTAGGTAGGGACAGACCCACACAGAACCCTCAGGCTGGCTAGGCTACAGAGGTTCCTCTCAGTCTAAACATACACACACACATTACCCAGCGTGCACCACTGCTCCATCTACACATGGGGCAAAGCCCATTTAACTTTATCAGATGTCAGCATCCTGTAAATTTTATATGGAGGAGAAAAGAAAAACTGCAGTTGAATCTGAAGTTCCCAGGGATTTTTGGTTATTTAAATATAGACAGGCCAGTCTGGGAATTTCCATTGAGGAGGCAAAAGGAAAACGGGGTCTTATTTTCTCTCCACGTAGCAGCAGTCAGAAAATAGCCCCCCTCCTCCAGCCCATGTTGAAGGGAGAGTCTTTTCTTGGAAAACAAACTGTAACGTGGCCTCTTTGTTCTCTTGGCTGGACTTTAAAGGAGCTCCTCAGAACCTCACCAGAGCATGACGGGAGGGACACATATGGGACAGGTGCTTGAAAGAGAGCGCGAGAGAGCAGTGAACCCTGGGTAGGCAGAGGTCCAGAGCTGGCTAGGTCTAGGGGTGTGGTTATAGAAGAACAAGTACAACACAAAACGTAGTCGAAGTTAACATAACATGGATGTCTTCATGTTTGTGTCCTAATAAACAGACTAATTCCTCCAGTGCAGTGAACCCTGGGTACTCCGAGAGCTGGCTAGGTACTGTGGTGTAGTGACAGTCAGATTAAGTTAACACAAGAAGAACACATCACACAGGCACCATGCCAGAAATAAGGCTTTAGTGTCTCTGATAGAGTGCAGTTGTACATTTAGGATACAAGGAGTGTGTTCTGTGAGGGTCCATGTGATTGTGTCCATGATACTGTATGTATATTTGAACACTCACTGCTCTGGTCATACCTTCTCTCAGTCTCCTATGAGGTTATGCATCGATTATGGCATGGGCAGAGAATATAACGAAGGAAACTTAATCATGTTCTTTCTCTGTGTATTTCAGCTGGACCCCCAGACGGTGCAGTCCAAGAACTGGCACGTGGACGTCATAGAGATGAATGGGGTAAGGGACACCAGGAACCTTTGGGGTCAGTTTGCCAGACCCAGATCAAGCCTTTTCTTGGACTAAGAAGCTCTTTCAATGTTGAATCTCCACTGAACATGCTTTTTAATCTAGAACTAGGCTTCATCTATGTCCAGGAAACCAGCCCTTGATTTCCTAATTCCATTCCTGGTCCTGTTAGTCATTTACCCATTCAACCCCATCAATAGAAGATGACTTGTCAGGGCTTAGTGTGTGGATATTATAATGTAGCTTGTTATAGTTCGCCAGAGACAATGCTATATTATCTTTACGAGCTTGGCCAACTCTGATTTCTCTGCAGCACAGTGTTTTTAAACAGCTGTAAACATCTAACCACTCTGGATCTTCTTAAACTCCTGGATGTTGTGAAATGATAAAAAAGAAAGCACTTGGAAGCTGTGTATTTTAAACTCATTTTAAATTAGGGATGCAGATGAGCTGTGTCACTAAAAGCTGCTGCAATGTTCACGGTACATAATCCCTGTCAAATAAGAACATAAAATAATGCAGATTGTTTGACACTTTGTATGTATTGTTTCCCACAGATCAAGGTGGAGTTCTCCATGAAGTTTACTAGTCGGGACTTGAGTCTGAAGAGAACGCCCTCCAAAAAACAGAGTGGGGTGTTCGGGGTCAAAATCAGTRTKGTGACAAAGTAAGCCATGTTGAATTTCTCTCATAATAAACTAATGAACAATCTACAGTGCCTTCAGAAAGTATTCACACCCTTTGACCTGTTACATATTTTGTTGTGTTACAGCCTGAATTGAAAATGGATTCAATTCGATTTCAATTTGTGTCACTGGCCTACACACAATACCCCATAATGTCAAAGTGGAATTATGTTTTTTGACATTTCTACAAATGTATTAAAAATTAAAAGCTGAAATGTCTTGAGTCAATAAGTATTGAACCCCTTTGTTATAGCAAGGCTAAATAAGTTCAAGAGTAAAAATTTGCTTAACAAGTCACGTAAGTTGCATGTGTGCAATAATAGTGTTTAACATGATTCATTTTAATGACTTTCTCATCTTTGTACCCCACACATACAATTATCTGTAAGGTCCCTCAGTCAAGCAGTTAATTTCAAACACAGATTCAACCACAAAGACCAATGCCTCGCAAAGAAGGGCACCTATTGGTAGATGACGTTTAAGAAAAATATATTAACAGACATTGAATATCACTTTCAGCATGGTGATGTTATTAATTATACTTTACATGGGGTATCACTACAATGATACAGGCATCTTTCCTGACTCAGTTGCCGGAGAGGAAGGAAATCGCTCAGGAATTTCATTATGAGGCCGGTTAGAGTTTAATTGGTGTGTAGGAGAAAACTGAGGATGGATCAACAACATTAGTTACTCCACAATACTAACCTAAATGGCAGAGTGAAAAGAAAGAAGCCTGTACAGAATAMAAATATTCCAAAATATGCATCCTGTTTGCAATAACGCATTAAAATAAAACTGCAAATATTTTGGATTAGAACTTAACTTTATGTCCTGAATACAAAGCCTTATGTTTGGGGCAAATCTTACTCAACACATCACTGAATACCACTTTTCATATTTTTAAGCATGGTGGTGACTGCATCGTGTTATAGATATGCTTGTCATCGGCATTGACTAGGGAGTTTTTTAGGATAAAAAGAAACGCAATAGAGCAGGACAATAACCTAAAACATAAGGCCAAATATACACTGGAGTTGCTTACGAAGACTAGATGAATGAATGAGTGGTGTGGTTAGTTTTTACTTATTTTGGCTTGAAATTCTATGGCAAGACTTAAATGGCTGTCTAGCAATGATCAACAATCAACTTGACAGAGCTTGAATTGCTGCCTAAGGTGATTCTAACGTGTTGACTTGGGGTTGAATACTTATGTAATCGAGATAAAATAGTGTTTTATTTTTCATGTTTTACAAATGTTAGAATTTAATCAATTTTAATCCTACCTTGCAAATCAACAAAACGTGGAAAAAGTCAAGGGGTGTGAATACTTTCTGAAGGCGCACTGTATGTCACTATGTGTAGTTTAAACGTCATAACTTCAGGATAAACCCCTCTCTATAATCTTTCTGTACAGTTTGTTTGATTGCTACGATTAGCTTTAATGTTATTTGAAAGGGGCAATATCAATAATATAATAATAATATGTAATATCAATTCTGATGAGTGTTGGGTTTGTCCCCCAACAGGCGCGAGCGCTCCAAGGTGCCTTACATAGTCCGCCAGTGCATTGAGGAGGTGGAGAAGAGGGGGATCGACGAGGTGGGAATCTACAGGATCTCAGGGGTGGCCACTGACATCCAGGCTCTCAAAGCAGCATTCGACACCAGTAAGAAACACTCATACTACCAATACTGTAAAATACACCTGTCTTCATCAATAGAACCAGGAGTTTGTCTTGGCCATGGGACCTGACCAGGCATAACTCTGGGCCTATGAACTGAGTATAGAAAACATTAAGGACACCTGCTCTTTCCATGACATAGACGGACTAGGTGAATCCAGGTGAACGTCCTGATCCCTTATTTATGTCACCTGTTAAATCCACTTCAATCAGTGTAGATGAAGGGGAGGAGATGGGTTAAAGAAGGATTTTTAAGCATTAATACAATTGAGACATGGATTGTGTATGTGTCCCATTCAGAGGGTGAAAGGGCAAGACAAAACATGTAATTGTAGAGTCCATGGCCCAACGAATTAAGGCTGTTCTGAGGGCAAAAGGGGGGGTGGGGGTGCAACTCAATATTAGGAAGGTGTTCCTATTGTTTGCTATACTCAGTGTATATAAGCTATAACTAGGGCCATGAGTTTTTCCTGGTCAGGTTACATTATCAGAAATAACTCCAGACCCTACATTATCAACACAAGTCTCCTCCTGAGCTGTCCTGTCGTTCCTCTCCTCCCATCCTCCATGTTGTACGGTGTGCCGGGGTCAGGCTAGCAGGCCCATGGCAGAGGGTCTTCAGCCTGGCTATTAACAGAGCGAGTTGTGGGAAAGGGCAGGAAGAGCACAGGTCTGGGGAGCAGCAGCTGTCAGCTGTGTGTTGTCCTCCCTGGGAGTCCCAGGGTGCATCCCAAATGGCACCCTATTACTTCTATATTTCATTGCTTTTGACCAGAGCCCTATGGCTCTTTACAGCCAGGCTGAAGGTCCCCCTATGGTCAAAAGTTGTGCACTGTATATGGAAATAGGTGTCATTTGGCATGCAACCCATGTCTCTGTCACGGCCCCTAGACCAAACCAAAGATGACCCACTCGGCGTCTCTCTGCTGTGTTCATGGCTCACTGAGCTGAGATCACTGGTGGTTTGGTTTTTAAACAGTGTTGTTGCTTGTTATGTCATCTCTGGAGCCAGAATGATCAGTCTGGAAATGAAGTAGTCGTTTGGTTGAGGCTGATGCTCTTCCCTTGAGCTCATGTGTGTGTGTGCTTTTGTTTTCTCTCTCTCCCCCTCCCTCTCTCCCCTCCACAGATAGCAAAGACATCCTGGTGATGTTGAATGATATGGACATCAACGCCATTGCAGGGACTCTGAAGCTGTACTTCCGTGAGCTGCCAGAGCCCCTGCTCACTGACCGCCTGTACCCAGCCTTCATGGAGGGCATAGGTACGACCTCTGACCCAGACCATACCAATACAATTAGGATGCATCTCAATAGTCAGTTATAGGGGGGTTATTCCTTGTTTTTTTATTGAGACCACAACATTGAAATGATGGTTCATATTCCCCCGTAGAGGGGTAATTCTTAAATTATCTTCTGTTCTTCTCCTCTTTCCCCTCTCTTCCTCCTCCTCTTCTCTACAGCTCTGTCAGACCCTGCAGCCAAGGAGAACTGCATGATGCACCTGCTGCGCTCTCTGCCTGACCCTAACCTCATTACCTTCCTCAGCCTGCTGGAGCATCTCAAGAGGTACACACACACATAATCTACCATAAAGGCTAGTAACTATTACTGTTGACAGTTGGGCCATATTAACTGGCAGCCTAATACGTTCAGATCGGACATTGGAGGAGTTCTGGCAAGAGTACGGTACATGTGCGAGTGGTTCTTTAAGCCTGCTATAAAACTGTTCTGGAGAGCTTCACGTTCAGCTGCACTCTGCCTGCGGTCATGAGCTGTGCTCCTGCTACTGTGACTGCACAACGCTCATTAGCCACTGACTGACTGCCCCAATAAGACAGAGGACAGAGGGAAAAGTCATCAGTGTTCAGGCCAGACATTGTGTGGTTAACAGAGCATACGAATGCCAGGCCCTGGAGAGACGACAAGTATGCACTGGCCCTTTTAAGCCAACCCGTTAGTGGTGAGGTTAAGGAGCTAGACTGAGGAGTTATGGTCCAGTTGGAAGGACGCATTTATGTCAATGAAAAATTACTTCCCTACTGCTAAAATGACTTCTCTACTACTATTTTGTCTTTGAATATAGCTGTGATGGTCTCAGTTGGCCAAACGTGCCAGTCTGGAAAGGCAGTGTGTAACCACATGTGATGACATCCCTGTTAAAACTGCCTTCAATTAAAAGGGCATGGTAGAGGAGGGCACAACCACAGACTGGTAACCACTAGCATTGGCAGGAACACTTAGGAAACACTTGGGTCTCCTCCGATCACCCACATCTGTCATCAGCTACAGTAGTAATGGCCTGTGTGGGGACTTATTCATACTCTGAGTAAAGTAATAGTTTTCACCACCAGACTTTCGAAAGATCAGGTTTATGTGTTTGTTATGGATTCCTACTGCAGGGCAGACAATGGTTTTATTTCACTTTTATTTGAACAGGCAGTCATGTTGAGACCAAGGTCTCTTACAGCTGGGCTGTGTAATTACAACAATATACACATCAATATGATATGAGAAGCAAAGCAGAGATACAAAACAGTCATAGAAAACAAACACATTCTACATTTAAAGGGTCCTCAATCAGGCGTCTGATATGCCCTAGAGGCACTAATTCATCACATTTTACAATGACAAATGAKACTGAAAAATGTGTTAAGTCAGAGAGTATATCATTCTCCTCTAGCTATATAACGGGAGCTAGAGGGAACTAAGACCAAGTGTAATGCGTAGTGCTGCTTGCCAATTTCAGTCACACATTACTTCACTCACGCCTCCTCCCAGAAGTTGGTGTTCAGTTAATCCTTGCAGTGAGATTGAAAAATGAGAAAAGAAAGCTTAGAGCGGTGTGTATCCCCAGTAGAGGAGTTTTATAGTGTGTGTGAAGATGCTGCAATATAAATGGATGTCAGAGTTTGGCAGGCAAGCAGGAAGGTGCATAGATATTAATCAGATTTCTACCTATGGGCAGGCCTGAGGTCAGTTTACAGGGCTAGCGCAGGGTCAGAATACAACCCTACTGCTCCATGTAGCCATTATGGTGGCCTGATCCCAGTACAGCTCTTTAACATCCATCAGTGCAGAAAGTGCACTCTGCAGTCAGTCAGCAGAATGTACACAGAATGCTCTCATAAACACGCTAAGGATACCCGCTGGACGCTCTGGTGAATTACACGTGTGACATGAATGGCTTTGCAGTTCCCATGAAGAACATTTATAGCAGATGGTAACTTAGTTCAGAAATTCAATGGTCCTTGTAGAAGAAACGTATTGTGCTGCACTGACGGTCATTGCTACGGGAAAATGAGTCATCATAGTAACATGGCAAGACCAGCAAACATGTCGCATGACTAGAAAAAGAACTAATACTGATCTGTCCCTGTGATCGCTGTAGTCTGACTGGTCTATCTGTCTGTTTTGTGTTCCAGAGTTGCTGACAAGGAGCCCATTAACAAGATGTCCCTCCACAACCTGGGCACAGTGTTTGGCCCCACCCTGCTCAGACCCTCTGAGTCAGAGGTCACCAAGGGACACATCACACTGGCCTCTGACATCTGGTCACACGACGTCATGGCGCAGGTCAGTGTGACTTGGGTGCGTACATCTGTGTGTGTGTGCATGTGCATTTGCTTGTGAGAAGGTAAGCGGGTGTGTGTGTGTGAATCTACATACATCWGTGTGGGTGTGTGTGTGTACTCCAACGTAGTTTAGTGGGTTGTGTGTGTTTTACCCGTGTCAGCCAGGTCTGGCCTCCCAGCTGTATTTATATTTAGGAAGCCCTACTTGGAGCTCTGCCCGGTGCTGAGAGAGAGAAACCGCTTCCTGTTCACAAATTACTTATTCTAGGGCGTATATAAACAGTGACGCCTGTAAATCACAATAAAGGCACCAATGCTAACAATAGAGTGCTATATGTCATCATTAACTGTAAAGACAGCGACAACTGTTGTGCAGTGACTTATTAAATCTCCATATGTTTAGTGGATAGATGAGTATGCAGATACTCAGATATCATGGAGAGATGCTTCGTCACATACTGAGTCATGTACAGAATGTGTAGTCACATGGCTTTATGTATGCGCCATATCCTAGTCCTTTTTTGGTTAGAACTATGATAAGTGGTATTTGAACGAAACACAATTGATTTTAGGCTTAAGCTCCTTATTTCTCTCTCCCCATCTCAGGTCCAGGTGTTGCTGTACTACCTGCAGCATCCTCCCATCTCCTTCGCTGAGCTGAAGCGGAACACACTCTACTTTTCCACTGACGTTTAATCCCTTGGGGGTCCAGAGGGAAAGACTCAACAGCAAATCCCCCACCCCCATACCACCCAGCTCCCTTTTTAAAACTGGACAGCCCCCGCTGAGAGATGGAGTCAGACGTGGGGGAAGAGGAGACATGGTGCTCCTCCTGGATCCCATAGTCACGTCTTCTAGTGTCATGTTAGTGTGCAGTACATCCATCTGGTGAAGTGCAGGTGTGGAGGGAGCAGCAGACCTCTGGCCCACAGTAACCCCACAGACAGCCACCATTCTGGGACCTCTATCAGTGAGGGGTTAAAGGTCAGGGTCTGGTTTGTTACTGACTCCATTTCTCTTTTTTTCCTCCAGAGGCATTCCAAGAATTGCATTTACATATTTTATAAATATTATTTGTTCAATAGTTCCTTTGTTTCTCTCTGGCTTTGTGCATGTGGCGGAGGAGGGCTCTGTGTGTATGTAGAACCGCGTGGGAGCGTGTGTGTGTTAAAGCCAGGAGCTGAGGACTGAGCTTGCAAGCCGCCAGTAAAGCCATGTCAGTGAATGGTCACTGTCAGATTTTCTCTCCATGTGCAAAGACAAGAGAGCACAGCCCTCCCTCTGTCTGAGTCTTGGCCAAATTTGCCCCTATTATTTATAAATAAATATATTACGTGTGCAGTCCAGTACAATTAGAGAATTGCGCCAAGGAGTCTGTTTGAAGTTTTTTCAAGTAGTGTGTTTTTTTATTTTTTAGCTTATTCTTATTCACAGCCACGGTTGGCTGAGCTGTACTGAAATGATCACAGCAACACAGTGTAAAATCTGAGTTTATTCTGAACCACTCTTTAAAGAGAGATATCATCAATCTGTGAGATGAGGGTTATGGAAAAATGTAACACATTTTTGAACATTAGCTTTTTTTTCGTCATTACATTGCAAGCCTGTTCCGAGTGTCCAATGACACCAGTTATAATCTTTGGGATGATGTTTGTAGTGTAATGCCCTCATTGCATGTTCAGCTTGTCAATCATATCAGGCTGGGTGACAAAGGTAGGTTGTTGCACCAGCAATCTCCATCAATGCTGTACAAATCCAACCTTTCTGCTATCAAGCCTGAGACATCTTAAAATAAGCACTGTTTGATGAGTCCTATTTGATAAGATTTAAAAGAAAATATGTATTTTACTTCCTTTGAGAACAATGAGTATACTGTATTAACAAGGATAAATATTGATGTAAACTTTTTTTTAGTAAAATAAGTGTACCAAAATGAATTTGTCTTTAACTTTTATTGCAAGTAATAATTGTTTTGGTACTTGTGTTTTTGTTTGGTTTGGTGCAGCATACTGCACTTTGTGATAGTTGGGAAGTGACATTCATTATCATTTTATCAGTACTGTCCAAACTCAATTTTTTGCACTGCAATCTTAAGTATTCCGAATCTATTAAGCATGCAGTTACCAAACAAATCATTAGAATTGAAAAATGAATACAAAACTACAGGAGCAATTAGCAGTGTTTTAATTGATAACCAGTCCTGCAATTAAATGACGCATCGAACCCACAACTCTGAGTTCATATTATTCACCATTAATGAATTTGAAACATCTGTAGATCTTATCTGGGTGGGCACGTCCAGTCATGTAATGCATTGCTCAATGACTTTAAATAAACTATTTACACCGGTGACTTGTTTCAGTTAACTGTAAATGTTGCTTTTACGGTAAGGCTGTTTGAGTCCGAGACTATAAAACAATTAGTTGCATTAGAGCGGCTAACTTTTGTCAAGTCATCGCCTTTCAAAGTAAGTGTGTTGCATTCTGGAGCTTAGAAATTGTCTGACTCATGAACTTTACAAAGTTTGGAGTATAGGTTTCTGCATCCATCACCTGCATTGTAGATTTGTTTGGTCACCTTTGCATGGGTCAAAGACATGAAACAAATTTTCCACAATTCATGTGTACCGTAAATATATACAAATACATGGCTCACTGATTGTATAATGTACACACGATTTCAGTTTGAGTGTAATATGGGTGTTGGAGGATGCAGATGTTTATTTTGACAAAACATTTTTTTATAAACAATGGCACATTTAGTGTTTGTTGCCTTAACACTCAAACACACCCATTGACCTGGACTCAAACTTTTGACTTAATGTCACCAGGCTGTATTTTACCCACAACTAAAGGAGAGAATAGCCAGCTCTCATCTAAAACCGACAGTTTCATCTCAATGACGAAGTTTAACTTCGATAAAGGAAAAGCCAGCATGCCCAGTATACAGTCAACAAAAGGTAATTTACTCCTGGGGTGCTGATCTGTTGCACCCTCTACAACCAATGTGATTATTATTATTTGACCCTGCTGGTCATCTATGAACATCTTGGCCATGTTCTGTTATAATCTCCACCTGGCACAGCCAGAAGAGGACTGGCCACCCCTCATAGCCTGGTTCCTCTAGGTTCCTTTCTAGGGAGTTTTTCCTAGCCACCGTGCTTCTACATCTGCGTTTTAGGCTGGGTTTCTGTACAGCACTTTGTGACATCAGCTGATGTAAGAAGGGCTTTATAAATAAATGTGATTGATGAAGACCAGGATGGAATTGTCCAACTGTAATAATACTCATGATCAGATGCGCCATCTGCAGAGCAGTGTTCTCTGGGATGTGTTTCATTCCATTAGGTATAAAGTATGTTACTGGCCCAGAGGGACAGTCACCTCAACCATATTCCACAGAGGTAACGAAGGCCCCCATGTTTTCACCGGAGATAGTACTCAATGGCAGCAGAGAAGGCAGCGAAACCTCCACATCCCAGTACTCCAGCCTTCGCCCCAGCTATAAGAAAGGACACAATCACAGCTTCAAACCAATTATCGTTCAACAATTAGTCAGTGATATTAATGCATGGGACATTTGAACTTACATTAAGTAGATAACTCACCACGAAATCCTATTGCTCCCCCAGTAACACAACCACTGTAGACAGCATTCTTCCAGTCTGACTTTCCCCTGTGCTGTAACATACAATACAGACCACAAGGGGGCAGTATGAGACTGACGACAAATACACAGCACAGTAGTTCCAGAGTTTTCAAATTCTCTTTGGTATTTCTCTAACAATGATTACATAATCACGGTATGAATTTCATCAGCCATTAGCCTAGAAGATTAACGTTGTAATTTGTGGAACATAATATTATGTAACCATAAAGTTGTCCAAACATTACAGACTGTCTCATGCTTGGGATGAATTGACACATTTGCCAGAATAAGGATGGACCTAGTGCTAAGTCTCAATATATATCTTTAGTTCCACTAATCAGACTACTCTCTTAGTGAGCATAGTGTAACGACCCTGGGTTTATAAGCATGGATATCGACTCTGCCGCACGAGCATGCTTTTGCGGCACAGTCGATAGCGTGCTGGACTCCGGGCTAGAAGGTTGAGGGTTCGAGACCTGCCTCATGCCGCTTCATTACATTGGTGTCAGAAGTGATCGGACTTTGCATCCACGACAGTGCGTGTGCTTGGCCGGTGAATGCGTTCCGATAAGACGTTGATTCTCAAGCTAGCGTGAGGACGCGCTCTTTGAAAGGATGGAGTAGTGTAATGACTCTGGGTTTATAAGCGCTAATATCGACTCTGCCGCACAAGCATGCTTTTGCGGCACAGTTGATAGCGCGCTGGACTTCGGGCTAGAACGTTGAGGGTTCGAGACCTGCTCCCTGCCAGTTTYATTACAATATTATTTTCTGTTTTCATGCAGAAAAAAAAACGTCAGACAACCTACCGATTCAATGATGCACTCTGTGCAGGAGAACATTGCTCCAATGACTGCAAAGTTTTTGGCGTAGGACATTCCCCTCTGGCCCATGTCTTTAAGGACTTCTCTGGCAGTAGGTGTTCTCATGGGGTCTTTGGGGTCAAATCCCACATTGGTATCTATGCCAGCCGTGAACACACCAAACGCYCCCCCAAGAACAAATCCTGTGGGGAAAACACAGTGTCACAAGATTGTGTTAGTTACAGCAAATATGGGCATAGTACTGTTATAGTGAAAATGAACAACATCACAGAGAGACGTCAAGGGCGATTGAGTGGTTCATATCATCAGTAAGATACCAACACAATAAAGATAAATAATTTGGGACAACTGTGTGCATGGAGAGAAACTGCTGTAGCTAGCTGCAATCAACGGTCACCATGGGATCGTTATGTCAGGCAGCTACACACCCCCGAAAAAGAAATGCACCAAGCAAGTTGCAATTGTAATATTGTCGACAGTAGTGAAAGACTAGCTAACCTCCAACACATGCCAACACCGCCTTGAAGGCACAGCTCTCCATTCCCCGTTCGATCATCTTCTGGTCGTCGGTTTTCATGGGATTGGGAAGACCTCCCATAACGGTCGGATTCAGATCTTTAATCGGCCTCTTCTCCCCGATGAGGTGCTCCAGGAGCATGCTGTACTGAAATGTTGAGCCTTCATAGCGCGGATCAGCCGATTGTGTGTCCGACACAGGGACATTTCCACTATTCACGGTCGTCGCCATGATGTTCGTGAACGGCTGGTCAATTCAAGAAAGACGTTATTTAAAAACGGTAGATTCGCCAAATGTATGGCAGTTTGAGGTTAACTATATTACTTCATTGTGAAAAAACTATTACGTTCAGGAATAACATAGAAATTCTGTTTTATTATTTTAGAAAATGTTTGTCAATTTATAGGAATTAACCTTTTCTACTTGCTTTAGCATGCAAGTGAAGTGCACCGGAGTCTTCCTACCTGTATTAGCAGATTCGACAAAAACAATTGCTGGAGATGTAATTGACCTTGAGCATAACCTCTCCCAATCAATCCACATTTATATTCACTGTTTTAATATATGCTATATTTTATATGTCCAGATTCCAGTCCTAAACATGAAATCCCTGCATCAGTCATATCTTAGCTCAATATTGGCACAGCACTTTTCGCTATATATACATTGACACTTGAATTTAGTTTTTTAACCTTTATTTAACTAGGCAAGTCAGTTAAAAACAAATTCTTATTTACAATGACAGCCTAAGAACAGTAGGTTAACTGCCTTGTTCAGGACAACATTTTTACCTTGTCAGTTCAGGGATTTGATTTAACAACCTTTCGGTTACTGGGCCAACACTCTAACCACTAGGCTACTTGCCTCCCCAATTTTTATTTAAACTCTGCAGGAAATAGATGAGGAGAGTGTCAATTTAATAAAATGTTTATCATACACTGAACAAAAATATGAAAACGCAACAATTTCAAAGATTTTACAGTTACAGTTACAGGTCATAAGGAAATAAGTCAATTGAAATACATTTATTAGGCTCTAATCTATGGATTTCACGACTGGTAAAACAGATATGCATCTGTTGGTCACAGATACCTTAAAAAAAAGTAGGGGCTTGGATCAGAAAACCAGTCAGTATCTAGTGTGACCACCATTTGCCTCATGCATTGAGTTGATCGTACTGTTGATTGTGGCCTGTGGAATGTTGTCTCACTTCTCTTCAAAGGCTGTGCGAAATTGCTGGATATTGACGGGAACTGGAACACGCTGTTCGTACATGTCGAGCCAGAGCATCCCAAACATGGTCAATGGTTGACATGTCAGGTTAGCATGCAGACCATGGAAGAATTTTGACATTTTCAGCTTCCAGGAATTGTGTACAGATCCTTGCAACTTGGGGCTGTGCATTATCATGTTGAAACATGAGGTGATAGTGGCAGATGAATGGCACGACAATGGATCTTGTCACGGTATCTCTGTGGATTCAAATTGCCATCGATAAAATGTAATTGTGTTCATTGTCCATAACTTATGCCTGCCTATACCATAACCCCACCGCGGGGCACTCTGTTCACAACGTTGATGTAAGCAAACCACTCGCCCACACAACGCCATACACGTGGTCTGCGGGTGTGATGCCGGTTGGACGTACTGCCAAATTCTCTAAAAACGACGTTGGAAGTGGCTTATGGTAGAGAAATAAACATGAAATACTCTGGCAACAGGTCTAGTGGACTTTCCTGCAGTCAGCATGCCAATTGCACGCTCCCTCAAAACTTGAGACATCGGTAGTATTGTGTTGTGTGACAAAACTTCACATTTTAGAGTGGCCYTTTAATGTCCCGAGCACAAGGCGCACATTTTTTATGATCAT
The DNA here is from genome assembly GCF_002910315.2 of Salvelinus sp. IW2-2015. Taxonomy (NCBI): domain Eukaryota; kingdom Metazoa; phylum Chordata; class Actinopteri; order Salmoniformes; family Salmonidae; genus Salvelinus; species Salvelinus sp. IW2-2015. Next base: position 22,623,297 of record NC_036863.1, on the reverse strand, counting down.
TCTGTTTAATCAACTTCTTGATATGCCACACCTGTCAAGTGGATGGATTATCTTGACAATGGAGAAACTCTGACTAACAGGGATGTAAACACATGTGAGTCTGGAACATTTCTGGGATTTTTTATTTCAGCTCATGAAACATGACCAACGCTTTACATGTTGCGTTTATATTTTTGTTCAGTATATTTTCTTCAACGAACACACTATTTAAAAACCACTACCCCATCATTGCACCAAACTCGTGCGCTCTACATGCAGGCGCAGTTCTATTGCCGTGTTTAAGTGCTAGTCGGAACTAGGAAACGCTAACGATTCCGATATGCTAATTTATACACGTGACGCGTTCTACGAATCAGCAAGTCAGACATTTCCGAGTTTCCTAGTTTCGACTAGCATTTGAACGCTGCATATATCCACACACGAGCGTCATCGTCACATCACCTCATCAGCAGCAGCAGCGAGCGCGCTAGCGGCAGAGTTAAAAAGAGCAGGTGAGGTGAGGGAAAAAATGTATATTATTTTGCGTTTTTTGTCGAAAATAACATGTTTTGAACCAACATGATAATGTTTACCGTTTTTACCATTTCATCATACACGTTTCACATATATTTTGTGAGGCTGTGAGAGAGTCGTTATGACGACCAGTTGGCTAGCAATACTGTAGTTCACAGCGGCTGACGTGTTGGTGTTGATCAACGACAAGGGGTTTGTCTCGTGACAGCCACAGTACCCTCAGCTCGAGGTTCTTTTTTATTTACCTKTGTTTAAAAAATGTATGGTCATCTCGAGTCGACATCTTCAGTGCCACATATTTTACAGTTCGAGAATGCTGCAGTTATACCTCTGTGATGGTAAAGCTGAGTCAACCCGAAGACATCTGTCATGTCATTTTTGGAGACAGGGTGGAAGTATTCACCCTGGACCTGTTCCCATTGTGGATAAGAGAGCTCTGGTGCCTTTGCTAATTTGTGTGTCTCTGTTTGAAGGTCAACAGGGTGTTGTTTATGTCTGCTGCCTCCACCTGTAAATTTGGTGACAGAGAAAAGCAACCTCCTGCCTACTAAAATAGGTTAGCTCTTCCAAGCTGACATATTCCCATTGCGTAGCCTATATTGTCTAAGTGCTTATAAACTGCTTAAGCTATTAGTAGATCATCAATACAAGAATTAGCCTATGTCATACGTAACGATGTAATTATATATTTCTGTTGCCRTTTTAACACGTATAGGTCACACATAATGTGTGACATTTTACAAATATGTAATTACTGTGCTCAACTATGTTGATATGTCCTTAGTGGATACATTGGCTGTATTTGAAACCTTCCACATGCTTCTGTTGTGTACGGCTACAGTATTTTTCACACGATCAGCCTGCCATTTGTTTCTTATTAGAGCTATATGTGTAGCTTAGGCTTTGTTAAGGCTTTGTTGTATTTAGTCTAGTCATCTGTGAAAGTTTGCTGTTTATTTCTTTTATAGATCCCTTAGTGATTCCTTATGGTCAATGTTGTTATGACTGAGCTACTGTGTGCTGTACTGGCTGTGCCATAGTCAGCTGCAGCCCTATTACATTTATCTGCCTATAAACTACACAGTCAAAGCCTTCAGGCTTAGTCAAACGACAGTCTCAAAACGATGCTTAGGCTTAAACTTGTAAACTGCTGCTATTTTGGTCTTGGTTTACTGCGTGTTATAATGAGAAAAGTAGCCTACCTAGGGGAAAGTTAGTCTAGACCCCCCTAAATTCAGACTGTTCCCTTTAAGATATATCTTTTTTTACATTAAATGTTTTCAAGAGGCAAACAAGCACTGCGTCATTCATGTCATGTGTCATTCACACAGCCGATTAGTTGTACTATCAAGGCACAAGGCGAGACCCAAGTGCAGACACAGGAGGCAGATGGTTGGAGTCTTACAATGTTTATCTATCCAAAGGGGTAGGCAAGAGAATGGTCGTGGACAGGCAAAAAGGTCAAAACCAGATCAGAGTCCAGGAGGTACAGAGTGGCAGACAGGCTCGGGGTCAGGCAGGCGGGTACAAAGTCCAGAAACAGGCAAGGGTCAAAACCGGGAGGACTAGAAAAAGGAGAATGCAAAAAGCAGGAGAATGGGAAAACCGCTGGGTTGACTCTGGAAACATACAAGACAAAGCTGTCACAGAGGACAGGAAACACAGGGATAAATACACTGGGGAAAATAAGCGACACCTGAGGGGGGTGGAGACAACGAGGACAGGTGAAACTGATCAGAGTGTGACAGTAGCCCCCCCCCCTATGTTTCGGGCATACTCCACCCAGACCAGTTGACGACTCCAGGTAGCGGGGTTGGTTGAGACTAGAGGTCGACCGACTTATGATTTTTCAACGCCGATACCCGTTTATTGGGAGGACCAAATAAAGCGATGCCGATTAATCGGCCGATTCTTTTTAATTTATTTGTAATAATGACAATTAGAACAATACTGAATGAACACTTATTTTAACTTAAATATATTACATCAATAAAATCAATTTAGCCTCAAATAAATAAATGAAACATGTTCAATTTGGTTTAAATAATGCAAAAAACAAAGTGTTGGAGAAGAAAGTAAAGTGCAATATGTGCCATGTAAGAAAGCTAGACGTTAACGGTTCCTTTGGCATCAGGGCACATGAGACACATATGAAAGCTGGTGGTTCCTTTTAACATGAGTCTTCAATATTCCCAGGTAAGAAGTTTTAGGTTGTAGTTATTATAGGAATTATAGGACTATTTCTCTCTATACGATTTGTATTTCATATACCTTTGACTATTGGATGTTCTTATAGGCACTTTAGTATTGCCAGTGTAACAGTATAGCTTCCATCCCTCTCCTCGCCGCTACCTGGGCTCGAACCAGCAACACATCGACAACAGCCACACTCGAAGCAACGTTACCCATACAGAGCAAGGGGAACAACTACTCCAAGTCTCAGAGCGAGTGACGTTTGAAACGCTATTAGCGCGCACCCCGCTAACTAGCTAGCCATTTCACATCGGTTACACCAGCCTAATCTCAGGAGTTGATAGGCTTGAATTCATAAACAGCAGAGCTGCTGGCAAAACGCACGAAAGTGCTGTTTGAATGAATGCTTACGAGCATGCTGGTGCCCACCATCGCTCAGTCAGACTGCTGTATCAAATCATAGACTTAATTATAACATAATAACACACAGAAATACGAGCCTTAGGTCATTAATATGGTCGAATCCGGAAACTATCATCTCGAAAACAAAACATTTATTCTTTCAGTGAAATACGGAACCGTTTCGTATTTTATCTAACGGGTGGCATCCATCAGTCTAAATATACCTGTTACATTGCACAACCTTCAATGTTATGTCATAATTACGTAAAATTCTGGCAAATTAGTTCGCAATGAGCCAGGCGGCCCAAACTATTGCATATACCCTGACTCTGCGTGCAATGAACGCAAGAGAAGTGACACAATTTCCAAATATGCAGGTTTAAAAATATATACTTCTGTGTATTGATTTTAAGAAAGRCATTGATGTTTATGGTTAAGTACACGTTGGAGCAACGGCAGTCCTTTTTCGCGAATGCACACTGCATTGATTATATGCAACGCAGGACACGCTAGATAAACTAGTAATATCATCAACAATGTGTAGTTATAACTAGTGATTATGATTGATTGATTGATTGTTTTTTATAAGATAAGTTTAATGCTAGCTAGCAACTTACCTTGGCTTCTAACTGCATTCGCGTAACAGGCGGGCTCCTCGTGAGGCAGGTGGTTAGTTAACTGATTTGCCTAGTTAAATAAATAAATAAATAATTTTTGCAAAATCTGCGTCCAAAATTACAGATTGTTATGAAAACTTGAAATCGGCCCTAATTAATCGGCCATTCAGATGAATCGGTCGACCTCTAGTTGAGACCAGGCACCTTAAGGTGGTCTCCAGGTCTTGGTTGGCTCGCTCTGACTGACCGTTAGTTTTGGGGATGGAATCCAGATGACAGGCTGGCCGACAACCCAATAAGGGTGCATAATGCCTTCCAGAACTGAGACGAGAACTGAGGACCTCGATCAGAGACCATGTCTACCGGGAGTCCATGGATCCGGAAGACATGCTGCACCATAAACTGGGCCGTCTCCTTGGCAGAAGTTAGTTTGGGGAAAGAGATGAAATAGGCGACCTTGGAGAACCGGCTGACTACCGTCAGAATGACAGTGTTGCCAACAGACGGAGAGATCCCAGTGACAAAGTCCAGAGATACGGTTGAAGTCAGAAGTTTACATACACATTAGGTTGGAGTCATTAAAACTCATTTTCCAACCACTCCACAAATGTCTTGTTAACAAACTATAGTTTTGGCAAGTCGGTTAGGACATCTAGTTTGTGCATGACAAGTCATTTTTCCAACCATTGTTTACCGACAGATTATTTCACTTAATCACAATTCCAGTGGGTCAGAAGTTTACATACACTAAGTTGACTGTACCTTTAAACAGCTTGGAAAATTCCAGAAAATTATGTCATGGCTTTAGAAGCTTCGGATAGGCTAATTGACATAATTTGAGTCAATTGGAGGTGTACCTGTGGATGTATTTCAAGGCCTACCTTCAAACTCATTGCCTCTTTGCTTGACATTATGGGAAAATCAAAAGAAATCAGCCAAGACCTCAAAAATAAATTGTTGACCTCCACAAGTCTGGTTCATCCTTGGTAGCAATTTCCAAACGCCTGAAGGTACCACTCATCTGTACAAACAATAGTACGCAAGTATAAACAGCCAAGACCTCAGAGCCGTCATACCGCTCAGGAAGGAGACGCGTTCTGTCTCCTAGAGATGAATCTACTTTGATGCGAAAAGTGCAAATCAATCCCAAAACAACAGCAAAGGACCTTGTGAAGATGCTGGAGGAAAGAGGTACAAAAGTATCTATATTCCCAGTAAAACGATATCAACATAACCTGAAAGGCCGCTCAGCAAGGAAGAAGCCACTGCTCCAAAACTGCCACAAAAAAAGCCAGACTACAGTTTGCAACTGCACACGGGGACAAAGATCGTACTTTTTGGAGAAATGTCCTGTGGTCTGATGAAACAAAAATAGAACTGTTTGGCCATAATGACCATCGTTATGTTTGGAGGAAAAAGGGGGGGCTTGCATGCCGAAGAACACCATCCTAACCGTGAAGCACGGGGGTGGCAGCATCATGTTGTGGGGGTGCTTTGCTGCAGGAGGGACTGGTGCACTTCACAAAATAGATGGCATCATGAGGAAGGACAATTATGTGGATATATTGAAGCAACATCTCAAGACATCAGTCAGGAAGTTAAAGCTTGGTCGCAAATGGGTCTTCCAAATGGACAATGACACCAAGCATACTGCCAAAGTTGTGGCAAAATGGCTTAAGGACAACAAAGGCAAGGTATTGGAGTGGCCATCACAAAGCCTTGACCTCAATCCCATTGAAAATTTGTGGGCAGAACTGAAAAAAAGTGTGTGCGAGCAAGGAGTCAGGTGTGTAGGACTCAGTTACACCAGCTCTGTCAGGAGGAATAGGCCAAAATTCACCCAACTTATTGTGGGAAGCTTGTGGAAGGCTACCCAAAATGTTTGACCCAAGTTAAGCAATTTAAAGGCAATGCTACCAAATACTAATTTAGTGTATGTAAACTTCTGACCCACTGGGAATGTGACAAAATAAATAAAAGCTAAAATAAATMAATCATTCTCTCTACTATTATTCTGACATTTCACATTCTTAAAATAAAGTGGTGATCCTAACTGACCTAAGACAGGGAATTTTTACTATGATTAAATGTCAGGAATTGTGAAAAACTGAGTTTAAATACACTTTGCTAAGGTGTATGTAAACTTCCGACTTCAACTGTATATGAGACCAGGGACGATGAGGAACCGGTTGTGGCTGCAGGAGGCCAGAAGCTTGCCGTGGAGTCTTGTTTTGAGCACACACATTGCATGCGGTGACGAAGGCAGAGACGTCAGGGACCATTTTKGGCCACCAGAAACGTTGTCGAAGAAAGGCTAGTGTTCGACGGGACCCTGGATGACAGGTCAGCCTGGATGATTGAGCCCGTTCCAGGACCCGGGACCGGATTGGATTAGGGACAAACAGCCGGTTAGCCGGTCCCCCTTCAGGTCCAGGCTGAGAACGTTGAGCCTCAATACCCCAATCCACAGTGGCAGCATGGCATGAGGTAGGGAGAATAGTTTCAGAGGTCGAGGGTGTGGCAGAGGAACTGTATAGGCGGGAGATGGCATCAGGCTTAACATTCTTTGACCCTGGGCGATAGGAGATGGTGAAGTTAAATCTGGTGAACAGGAGGGCCCACTGGGCCTGCCTAGAGTTGAGGCACTTGGCTGTACAGAGATATTTCAGGGTTTTATGGTCAGTCCAGACCAGGAATGACTGTTCTGCTCCTTCCAGCCAGTGCCTCCACACTTCCAAAGTCATCTACACCTCCAGTAGTTCTCGGTTGCCAACATCGTAGTTCCTTTCAGCAGGATTGAAACGATGGGACAAGAAGGCACAGGGATGAAGCTTCTGGTCCTAGGCAGATCGCTGGGTCAGGATGGCCCCTCTCCAACGTCCGAAGCATCCACTTTCACCACAAATTGATGCGAGGGGTCCGGATGGATGAGGATGGGTGCTGTTGTGAACCAATGCTTCAGGTCCACAAAAGGCTTAGTYGACAGCTGGAGACCATTTGAACGGTACCTTGAGAGAGGTGAGTGCCGAGAGGGGGGCCGCCAGGGTGCTGTAGTCCCGACTGAAATGGCGGTAGAAGTTTGCAAAACCAAGAAACCGTTGCAACTGCAGCCTGGACGTTGGTTGATGTCAATCCACCACTGCTTTCACCTTTCCAGGATCCATCTGAACATTGCCCTCAGCAATGCCATATCCCAGAAAGGTGATAGAGCGGTGGAACTCACACTTCTCGGCTTTCACGAACAGTTGGTTCTCCAGGAGGCGCTGAAGGACCTGTCTGACATGAAGAACATGTTCTTGTGCAGATTGGGGGGAAAAAAACTGGATGTTGTCAAGGTACACGAACACAAACCGATTTAGCATGTCTGGAAGCACATCATTTACCAAAGCCTGGAAAACAGTACTCATAATATCCACTGGCTGTGTTGAAGGCTGTCTTCAACTCATCCCCCTCGCATATCCGAACCAGGTGGTAGGCATTTCGAAGTTCCAACTTGGAAAATATGGTGGCCCCCTGGAGAGGTTCAAACACTGAGGAGAGGTAGGGGGTAACGATTCTTGACAGTAATGTCATTATGTCCCCGGTAGTCAATGAACGGACGCAGGGTCTTGTCCTTCTTCTCCACAAAGAAAAACCCTGCGCCGGCAGGAGATGCGAGGTGGTGTAGTGCCTGGGAGAAAATCAATGGCACAATCATAAGGACGGCGCAGGGGAAGGGAAGTAGCACGTGCCTTACTGAACACTTCCAGGAGGTCATGGAATTATATGGGGATAGCAGAGACATCCACAGTCTTGCTAACATCCTGAGGAAGATGACTTGAGGAAGGCTGTGCTGCTTGAAGGCAGTGGGAATGGCAAAATGGGCTCCAACCCAGGATGGAGCTTGTGGCTCAATCAATCATCGGATTATGCTTTTGAAGCCAGGAAAATCCCAAAACCACCGGAACATGGGGAGAGGTAATGAGGAGGAATTGTATTGTCTCACTGTGGTTACCAGAAACCCTTAATTGAACGGGCACAGTACTATTGGTGACTTCCCCAATAGAGCGGCCGTCCATGGGCACAGAGAGAGGCTGAGAGGGAATACCAAGCTCCGAAGCTATCGTGGCATCCATAAGATTTTCATCAGCCCCAGAGTCAATGAACACTCGGAGAGACTTAGATTGGTCTCCCAACAGCACAAGAGCAAAAAGGGGTGTGCGGGTGATGGGAATTAGGTAACTCCCAGTCTGACTCACCATAGTACCCACTAGAGACAAGGGTTTTCTAATAGGGCAGCTAGCTATAAAATGTCCTGCCCCTCCACAGTAGACAACAGTTATTATTTATCCTCCGTGAGCGCTCCCAAATTGATAGTCTAGTTCTTCCCAACTGCATAGGCTCAGGAGTATCCAACTCACCCGTCGTAGAGTCATGAGAGAGCTCGGGTGGCCTCGACTCCTCTCGGAAGAGCTGCCTTCRGAAACTTCCGGATTCCATAGGAGGTGAATGCGCCACACGTGTGCCTGAGACCAGACCTCATCTCACTCTTGCGTTCCCTTAAGGCGTCCATCAATTTTAATGGTTACGGCGATAAGGGAGTCGAGATACACCAGCAGTTCCCGAGCAGCTAGCTCATTTTTTTTATTTCACCTTTATTTAACTAGGTAGGCTAGTTGAGAACAAGTTCTCATTTACAACTGCGACCTGGCCAAGATGAAGCAAAGCAGTGCGACACAAACACAGAGTTACACATGGAATAAACATACAGTCAATAACACAACAGAGAAAGAAAGTCTATATTCAGTGTGTGGAAATTAGGTAAGATAAGGGAGGTAAGGCAATAAATAGGCCATAGTGGCAAAATATTTACAATTTAGCAATTAAACACTAGAGTGATAGATCCTCATCCTTAACCTCCTCAGATTATCCGTGCAGAAAAGTATTGAAAAGAGACTCCGGATTCCAAGCACTCTCGGCTTCCAACGTACGAAAGTCCACCACGTAGTCTGCCACACTACGGGAGTTTTGACGTAAGTCAAGCAGTTTGCTGGCCGCCTTTCTCCCGGATACYCAAAAACTTCTCACCTCTGCCATGAATTCCTCCAAATGCCCGCAAATGGGAGATTGTTGTTCCCAAACTGATGTAGACCAGGCGAGCGCCCTTCCAGACATTAGCGTAATTATATACGCTATCTTCGATCGGTCTAAAGAAAACAAAGATGGCCGTAGCTCAAAAATAAGTGAGCACTGAGAAAGAAAACCCCGGCAGGCACCAGGATTCCCTGAATATCGCTCTGGAGGAGGTAAGCGGGGTACACGGGGAGTCGGAATAGGCTGTACCAACTCACAACAGATGGGGGGGGGAAATTACTGGGTGATTGGAGTTTTTCAGAGGTGGCAGTCTGAGCTAACTCCCTGATTTGCTCCATAATAACGTTTAACCCATGGTCGTGGCGTTCTGTCAAGGAACTGAGCCCTTCAAAAAGGCCCTGTAGCAACTCCTGATGTCTCCCAATGGTGGCTCCCTGCAGGGAGACAGTGTGGCGGAGCTGGTCCAAGTCTRCTGGGTCTGTAATGGCCAGTTCATACTATCAAGGCACAAGGCGAGACCCAAATGCAGACACAGGAGGCAGATAGTTGGAGTCTTACAATGTTTATTAATCCAAAGGTGTAGGCAAGAGAATGGCCATGGACAGGCAAAAAGGTCAAAACCAGATCAGTCCAGGGGGTACAGAGTGGCAGACAGGCTCGTTGTCAAGGCAGGCAGAATGGTCAGGCAGGCGGGTACAAAGTCCAGAAACAGGCAAGGGTCAAAACCGGGAGGACTAGAAAAAGGAGAATGCAAAAAGCAGGAGAATGGGAAAACCGCTGGTTGACTTGGAAACATACAAGACGAACTGGCCCAGAGAGACAGGAAACACAGGGATAAATACACTGGGGAAAACAAGCGACACCTGGAGGTGGTGGAGACAATAACGAGGACAGGTGAAACTGATCAGGGTGTGACATTTGGTCTAACTGGCTGGGGTAGGCCTAGCCTATATAAATGGGAAACAAATCACACCTTTCAGTTCTACATTCCATTATTCTTCCTTTGATAGTACTTAAGTAATAAAGGAAGAAAATAACTACAAATAAAATGTCCTTCCTCTCCCAGTTATGCAAGAGTAATTTGTACAGTAGGCATAGATAATTACACCCCTTGTTTTTCTCATGGCAAATCATCCCAAAAATATTAATAGCTAGAAGACAGCATTTGGAAAGTATTCAGACCCCTTGACTTTTTCCACATTTTGTTACATCACAGCCTTATTCTAAAATGTATTCAATTGTTTTTTCCCCTGATCAATCTACACACAATACCCCATAATGACAAGGCAAAAACTGTTTTTTAAATCAATTTTAGCAATAAAAAAAAAYAATAAAAACAATTAAATATTACATTTACACAAGTATTCAGACCCTTTGCTATGAGACTCGAAATTGAGCTCAGGTGCATCCTGTTTCCATTGATCATCCTTGAGATGTTTCTACAACTTGATTTGAGTCCACCTGTGGTAAATTCAGTTGATTGGACATGATTTGGAAAGGCACAAACATTTACATTTACATTTAAGTCATTTAGCAGACGCTCTTATCCAGAGCGACTTACAAATTGGAAAGTTCATACATATTCATCCTGGTCCCCCCGTGGGGAATGAACCCACAACCCTGGCGTTGCAAGCGCCATGCTCTACCGACTGAGCCACACGGGACCCTGTCTATATAATGGTCACTCTGACAGAGCTCCAGAGTTCCAGAAGGACAACCATCTCTGCAGCACTCCACCAATCAGGCCTTTATGGTAGAGTGGCCAGACAGAAGCCACTCTTCAGTAAAAGGCATATGACAGCCCACTTGGAGTTTTCCAAAAGGAACCTAAATGACTCTCAGACCATGAGAAACAAAATTCTCTGATTGAACTCTTTGGCCTGAATGCCAAGTGTTACGTTTGGAGGAAACCTGGCACCATCCCTACGGTGAAGCATGGTGGTGGCAGTGTCATGCTGTGGGGATGTTTTTCAGCGGCAGGGAGTGTGAGACTAGTCAGGATTGAGGTAAAGATGAACGGAACAAAGTACATAGAGATCCGTGATGAAAACCTGCTCCAGAGCGCTCAGGACCGCAGACTGGGGCGAAGGTTCACCTTCCAACAGGACAACGACCCTAAGCACACAGCTAAGACAACGCAGGAGTGGCTTCAGGACAAGTCTCTGAATGTCCTTGAGTGGCCCAGCCAGAGCCCGTACTTGAACCAGATTGAACATCTCTGGAGAGACCTGAAAATAGCTGTGCAGCAACACACTCCCTAAATACAGGTGTGCCAAGCTTGTAGCGCCATACCCAAGAAGACTTGAGTCCGTAATTGCTGCCAAAGGTGCTTCAACAAAGTACTGAGTAAAGGGTCTGAATACTTATGTAAATTTGATATTTCCATTTATTATTTTTAATACATTTGCAAAAATGACTAAAARCCTGTTTTTGCTTTGTTATTATGGGGTATGTGTGTAGATTGATGAGGGGGAAAAAACAATTTAATCAATTTTAGAATAACGCTGTAACGTAACAAAATCTGGAAAAAGTAAAGTGGTCTGAATACTTTCCGAATGCACTGTATTTGGCCGATGGCTGCGCTCAGAACATAGTGTCCTGAAACCTGGGAGGAGGGTGGGGGGAGGATGGAGCACTGAAGGGTGAGACAGGCGGGGGGAGGGTAGATGGACCACTGAAGGGTGGGACATATGTGGGGAGGGGAGATGCAGGGGGTATTGACTGGAGTGTCCTGGCTGTCCACCTGCATCATCATTATACTGTTACAGTCCGACGCTAAGGGTGACCTTATTTCAAAAGGGATTTCAAGTTCTCTGCTGTATAGTTTCTGTTCCACAAAGTCGAGATTCAAGAATGTGCACTAGTATCGCTGTCCTCGATTCACCTAGCCTAGTTTTTGGTATGCAACTGTAAGCTATATTTTTTTTGCACAGCTTTACCAATGTTTGTGCATGTGTACATGTGCAATGTGCATAGTGTGTGTGTGATGTAAAGTGGGGAGATGGATGAGGGGAAGATCTGTTGGTGTCAACTTTTCCATCTGCAGCAGGCAAGCATCCATGCAGGCAGGCAGTTCTAGAGGCAAACACTGCAGTGCTATAGGGGATGCACTCACTGCACAGCTCTGTACACACTGACAGAATACAATAATATTGCAAACACAATACATCACTGAAAATTCAGGGCACACACACAGTAGAGACTCTGTCAGACTCAGTGGTTCCCAAACTTTTTATAGTCCCGTACCCCTTTAAACATTCAACCTCCAGCTCGTGGGAAGTGGCAAAGAGCTCTTAATAATAATAATAATAATAATAATCAATAATTTTGCTCTTTATAGCCATCTTACATATAAAACTTTATTTGTTAATGGAAAATTGTGAATAACTCACCACAGGTTAATGAGAAGGGTGTGGTTGAAAGGATGCACATAACTCTGCAATGTTGGGTTGTATTGGAGAGAGTCTCAGTTTTAAACACAAACACAGTCTGTGCCTGTATTTAATTTTCATGCTAGTGAGGGCCAAGAATCCACTCTCACATAGGTACGTGATTGCAAAGGGAATCAGTGTCTTAACAGCGCGATTTGCCAAGGCAGGATACTCTGAGCGCAGCCCAATCCCGAAATCTGGCAGTGGCTTCTCATTAAAACATTTTCAAAGAACCGCTTGTTGCAATTTCGATGAGGCTCTCTTGTTCAGATATCGGTAAGTGGACTGGAGGCAGGGCATGAAATGGATAACGAATCCAGTTGTTTGTGTCGTCCGTTTAGGGAAAGTACCTGCTTAATTGCACACCCAACTCACTCCGGTGCTTCGCTATATCACATTTGACATTGTCCGTAAGCTTGAGTTCATTTGCACACAAAAAAATCATACAATGATGGAAAGACCTGTGTGTTGTCCTTGTTAATGCAGACAGAGAAAAGCTCCAACTTCTTAGTCATAGGCTTAGTTTTGTCCCGCACATTTAATATAGTTGCGGAGAGTCCCTGTAATCCTAGATTCAGATCATTCAGGCGGAAAAAAAACATCACCCAGATAGGCCAGTCATGTGAGAAACTCATCATCATGCAAGCAGTCAGACAAGTGAAAATGATGGTCAGTAAAGAAAACTTTTTAAGCTTGTCTCTCTATTAAAACAAACGTGTCAATACTTTGCCCCTTGATAACCAGTGCACTTCTGTATGTTGTAAAGGCATTACATGGTCGCTGCCCATGTCATTGTATAGTGCAGAAAATACATAAGAGTTTAGGGGTCTTGCTTTAACAAAGTTAACTATTTTCACTGCAGTGTTCAAAACACCTTTCAAGCTGTCAGGCATTCCTCTCGTGGATGCTGCAGTGTACCCAAGTGCTTGCACGCGCACTACCACTCCACTATGTCTCCCTGTCATGGCTTTTGCGCCATCAGTACAGATACCAACACATCTTGACCACCAAAGTCCATTTGATGTCACAAAGCTGTCCAGTACTTAAAAAATATCCTCTCCTGTTGTCTTGGTTTCCAGTGGTTTGCAGAAAAGGATGTCTTCCTTAATAATTGACCCCCCCATAAACGTGACGGACATGTACCAGGAGCTGTGCCAGGCCTGTTGACTCATCTAGCTGTAACGCATAGAATTCACTAGCTTGTATGCGAAGCAATAATTGTTTCAAAACATCTCCTTCCATGTCACTGATGCGGGCCTTTTCCCCCAGCATTGTCCCGCCATATCCACGGCAGCAGGAAGAATGAAGTCCTCCACAATAGTATGGGGCTTGCCTGTCGTACCCACTCAGTAGCTCACCATATAAGACACTTCTAGCCCCTTCTTATTAATGGTATCTGTTGCTTTTATACATGTCTTACTACTTGAAAGTTGTCTTAATTCTCACTCAAAAAACTCCCGTGGCTTATTTTTCAAATTGGCATGTTTTGTTTCTAAATGTCTGCGTAAGAGTGAAGGTTTCATCGAGTTGTAAGATAGTACTTTTACACATATAACACACTGTGACTGAAGAAAGGCACTACGCCGAACATAAGTGATCCCCAAGTAAATGTAGTTCTCATCATATTTGAGCCTCTTCGATGATCCAACGTTCCTGTCTTTTGTTTTGTGCTTTCCTGGGTACAGTACATATGGACCGTTAGTGGAATTCCCGCGAGAGAGTAACGGTTTATGTGATTGGCTGTTAATTATTTGACTAGGCTACAGTACCTGAATTTGACATTGTGTTGTTATTTCGCTGTGAATCACATTTTTATTTGGCGTACCCCCGGCGGCATTGCGTGTGAACCCCAGTTTGGGAATACCTGCTTTAACTGATGATTTATTCAATTAAGTGCATTCTTACACTCCTGATTAGTGTGGCGAGTGGTGTAGACTAGAGCAGGGAGTCCCAGGTATTACCCACCATGCCGTTTTGGATGTGAGTCTAGGGAGAGGCTCCTGGCTGGACGAGGCCAAGTTGTCAGGCTGATAGTCCCTGCCACCTGATCCATTATCAGCTAGCCTGGTCCCAGATCTGTTTGTGCTCTATAGCCAACTCCTGCAAAAACAGCACAAACAGATCTGGGACCAGGCTAAAGAGACGTATACAGCGACACTTGTAATGTACTTTATTAGCTAAATGACATTTAGTATCTATTCTAGACACACACACATAAACATGTGCATGCACACACACAGTACACAAGGCAGTACCATTTGAAAGGAACAATCGCTGAGTTATCAATGCCCAGGAGGGTAGGTCTGATCTGCATACCATTGGACTGGCATGTCCTTTGCTGCAGTAAGATGCAGGGAGGCTCTAATTGCAAAGATAAGGGGAGTTGGACTGGGCAGAGGGGAGTTCGGACAGGCGCTGGTTTGGCTGGTACTTTTAGACTGCTGGGGAACAGTTACACCTCTCAAATTTAGCTAGACTTTCATTGACAGGTCCTTGTGTGCTTCTGAGTGCAGTTTGTCTAGCAAGTCTTGCAAGTGTCCTGTATGGTAGTGTATGAAACAAACAGAGGTATGGGTTAAGGGCAGTCCTGATCTGTCATCTAATAAGTGTTCTCCATGCTGTCACCAGTAGATAAGGTGTAGTTACTGATAGTCATTTGGATTAACAGTGTTCATGTGAAAATAACAAATATTTTATATTTCTATTAGCTGTCAATCATTCTAACTCTTTTGGTGAACATACCCAGCGAGCATTGCCATTGCAATCTATGAACACAGCATTGCAAACAGTCAGAGAAAATGTATTCATTTCTCAATATTCAGTGCGACAATATCCAACAATCTCACTGTGAGGATTAATACATTGACACAGTGAGGAGATGCAGGCCTGACTCTCCTCCAAGCCTTTCCCCGCCGGTCAGTTTTGAGATGCTGGTATGTGCAGGAAACAGACTGCATACTTGGACACTGACAGCCTCACTAACTGTGTGGAATGCTACTGAAAATCACCCAGCTAGCACATAATGTTCTGGGAACCATACGTTTCTTAGAGCTTGGTAAGAGTGTGGTTGTCCTATGGTTATTTAGCATACAACCTTCGCACAACTTTTTGGGAATGGTGCAGGATAGTTGCTTGGCTTTGGAACGTTCTCAGAACATTTAAGGAACTTGACAAAATAACGTTATTTTCTTGGTCTTTCATTACTTTAAAGCTGAAATATCAAACTTTTTGGGCGACCTGACTAAATTCACCTAGAACTACAATGAAAATACAATATTTTTGGTGCTTGAAAATATATTTCACAGTGGTTTAAATGATACAATGATTCTCTTGTTTTGTATCATAAACTGAAATTAGGCTAACTATTTGAATTTTAGCAATCTGGAAATGGCGGAGTGATTTCCGCATATTGCACCTTTAACGAAACGTTTCCTAAAATGTCAAACATGGTTACATTTTCGTGGTATCCAATTGGTAGTTACAGTCTTGTCTCATCGCTGCAACTCCTGTACAGACTCGGGAGAGGCGAAGGTCGAGAGCTGTGCTTCCTCCGAAACACAACCCAACCAAGCCGTACTGTTTCTTGACACAATGCCCACTTAACCCAGAAGCCAGCCGCACCAATGTGTCAGCGGAAACACCGTACACCTGGTGACCGTGTCAGCGTGCACTGCACACGGCCCGCCACAGGAGTTGCTAGAGCACAATGAGACAAGGACATCCCTGCCGGCCAAACCCTCCCCTAACCCAGACGAAGCTGGACCAATTGTGCGCCGCCCCATGGGTCTCCCGGTCGCGGCCAGCTGCGACAGAGCCTGGACTCAAACCCAGAATCTCTAGTGGCACGGCTAGCACTGCGATGCAGTGCCTTAGACTACTGTGCCACTCGGGAGGCCCTTACATTTAATTTAAATGTTGGTAATGTTCTAGAAACAGTTCTACTTTAGTATTGCCAGCCTAATCTCGGGAGTTGATAGGCTTGAAGTCATAAACAGCGCAATGCTTGAAGCACAGCGAAGAGCTGCTGGCAAACGCAGGAAAGTGCTGTTTGAATGAATGCTTACGAGCCTGCTGCTGCCTACCACCGCTCAGTCAGACTGCTTTATCAAATCATAGACTTCATTATAATATAATAACACACAGAAATACGAGCCTTARGTCATTCATATGGTCATATCCAGAAACTATCATTTCGAAAACAAAACGTTTATTCTTTCAGTGAAATACGGAACCGTTCCGTATTTTATCTAACGGGTGGCATCCATAAGTCTAAATATTGCTGTTACATTGCACAACCTTCAATGTTATGTCATAATTATGTAAAATTCTGGCAAATTAGTTCGCAACGAGCCAGGCAGCCCAAACTGTTGCATATACCCTGACTCTGCATGCAATGAACGCAAGAGAAGTAACACAATTTCCTTAGTTAATATTGCCTGCTAACATTAATTTATTTTAACTAAATATGCAGGTTTATAAAAATATACYTCTGTGTATTGATTTTAAGAAAGGCATTGATGTTTATGGTTAGGTACATTCGTGCATCGACTGTGCTTTTTTCACAAATGCACTTTTGTTAAATCATCCCCCATTTGGCGAAGTTGGCTGTCTTTGTTAGAAAGAAATGGTCTTCACACAGTTCGCAACGAGCCAGGCGGCCCAAACTGCTGCATATACCCTGACTCTGCTTGCACAGAACGCAAGAGAAGTGACACAATTTCCCTAGTTAAAAGAAATTCATGTTAGCAGGCAATATTAACTAAATATAAAAATATATACTTGTGTATTGATTTTAAGAAAGGCGTTGATGTTCATGGTTAGGTACACATTGGTGCAAGGACAGTGCTTTTTTTCGTGAATGCGCTTGTTAAATCACCCGTTTGGTGAAGTAGGCTGTGATTCAATGACAAATTAACAGGCACCACATCGATTATATGCAACGCAGGACAAGCTAGATAAACTAGTAATATCATCAACCATGTGTAGTTAACTAGTGATTATGTTAAGATTGATTGTTTTTTTATAAGAAAAGTTTAATGCTAGCTAGCACCTTACCTTGGTTCCTTGCTGCACTCGCATAACAGGTAGTCACCCTGCCACACAGTCTCCTCGTGGAGTGCAATGTAATCGGCCATAATCGGTGTCCAAAAATGCAGATTACCGATTGTTATGAAAACTTGAAATCGGCCCTAATTAATCGGTCGACCTCTAATTGGGAATGTTCTCAAATAGTTAAGAGAACGTTAACAAACAATGTTCTTCTGTGGGATTTTCAGTTCCTACAGGTTTCCTCATGGTTTTATTTAAAGTCATGTGTTCTCAAATTGGTTCAATAACTTAGTTGTAGTCATGATCTGGTTACCTATTAGTACAAACATGGTTATTTTTTGGTGTTATTACTTATTTATTATCTTATTTCCAAATATCTTCTAAACTACCCAAAATGCTCTATTTCTCTACTCTGTGCTACCGAGTTCGTATGCTAGCCAAGTAGCTAGCTCAAGCTTCACAGACTTTGTGGCTGTGTTATTTAGTGGGAACTTGTTAGCACAGCAGGCTGTGGTGCCTTCTTGCCGTGGGCTCAAACCGAAAGAGAAAATCATGCCTGCTTGCTCTAATTGTGTAGTCCCTGACATGTTCCCCTTTTTTTGTTGTCAACTTTTCGGCATGTTCTCTGTGAAATAGGCTATGGAACTTTTGTAACTTTTTCCATCTTGGCTGAGTGCTAGCGCCAGGGTTTCTGTTAGGAAAATGTGGCGCTGGACGTTTGACCGGCAGCATTTCAATTTACCGAACTTTTAAGAAATTTAACGGATCTATATGCATTGCCTGCACAACCTTATTAGGGCGTCCACCCACTGTATTCAGGATGGCAGAATTCACATTTCGTTTATGGTAAATCATCTTAACGCTTCGAACACACCGGCTGTGTCATTGCATCACTGCTGCATAACATTTGGCGCAGCTAGGCAACTATACTGATGCAGGTACCTTTTGCAAATGGTCGCATGCGGTTGGACACATGGAAGAGAGAATAMTTTTCGCAGTATCCTCAAAACCGTGTCTTTTTGACACAACTGCTGACAGCTACAGGGACATAAACACAAAAAAATGCTGCTTGGAGACAAGTGTCCACGATAGTAGGATTGCCAGGTCAGTTTAGTAGTGAGCTTGTGCTAGATGTGGCTAGTTAGCGTTAGCTAGCTAGCTAACCTAGCCAATGAGGTGTGTGTGAAAGAAATAGTCAAATAAATAATAAATAAACCATCTCTGGAACCACACAGACCTGTGCTCGCGGGGCTGGTCCCGGCCCAACAGCGCGATCAAGACCACCTTCCTCAACGTTGGTCTCATTGTTGAAAGAGCCTAAGCTGCTATCTTGACTATTTATTATTGCATTTTGCTCCAAAACTGCATTTGAGGGAAATTATATTATAGGCTCTCACAATTAATTTGTGGATGTCATCAAATAAATAATATACTTGGCAAATAAATTAATAAAAAATGTAAATAAATTCTCCACTCAAACTGTTTTTATTATGTTATCACACATTTTTTTTACTGCATATGTGTGCAACAAAACTTGAACATTCACATTATGCTACTTTCTGTCAAGTAAACCTACGCATACAATTTGATGCATACGTTCGATAAATCGAACGTATGCATCACACAGAACGCACTGCAACT
Organism: Salvelinus sp. IW2-2015; assembly: GCF_002910315.2. Lineage (NCBI taxonomy): Eukaryota > Metazoa > Chordata > Actinopteri > Salmoniformes > Salmonidae > Salvelinus > Salvelinus sp. IW2-2015. Next base: position 22,604,378 of record NC_036863.1, on the reverse strand, counting down.
GCCTCTGCAACGCAATGCTGCAAGGCAAACGCAGCGTTCCATTGGAAATGAATGTACTTCTGGTGTTTCGAAACGCAATAACACAGCCGGTGTGTTCGAAGCGTAACAGGACATGCAACGGCGTGTGTCATTCTTACAGAATTCCCGATGAGCGATTTGAAGATGTTAGAATACATAGGCAGCCCGTTTCATAAGGCTTGGGGAAGCTACGCTTTCCCTAAAGTAAATTGAATTGCCAATATTATATAGCCTAGATAGCTTACTCCTGTTTATACATAAATACATAAAATCATTCAAAATAGGCTACTACACCAGAAAGCATGATTTGGCCACAGAGGATCATTAGCTTCTTAAAAATAAAAGCTGTGGATTGCTTTAAATCGCATAGCCTACAGTCGGAAGGGCCCGCAATTTGGGTAGTGAGAGGCAGATACCAAATTGATTCTTGTTGAGTTGCGTCTGTTAGTGAAAAGCGGAGACCCAGCCAGGCAAATCGTAATATAAAAAAATACTGTCATGGAAAACTGTTTGGAAAGCGAAATGGCTATCGCTGTAGGCCTAAATAGAAGATAATTAAAATACCTATTGGAGTCTTTTCATTATCAAAATTCTCAACTTACAGTGTCTTCGGAAAGTATTCAGACCCATTGACACATTTTGTTACATTACAGCTTTATTCTAAAATGTATTTAAAAAAATGTTTCCTCATCAATCTACACACAATACCTCATACTGACAAAGCAAAAATAGGTTATATATATATATATATATCACATTTACATAAGTATTCAGACCCTTTAAACAGTACTTTGTTGAAGCACCTTTGGCAGCGATTATAGCATCGAGTCTTCTTTGGTATGACACTACAAGCTTGGCACACCTGTATTTGGGGAGTTTCTCCCATTCTTCTCTGCAGATCCTCTCAAGCTCTGTCAGTTTGGATGGGGAGCATTGCAGCACAGGTATTTTCAGGTCTCTCCAGAGATGTTCGATTGGGTTTAAGTCCGGGCTCTGGCTGGGCCACTCAAGGACATTCAGAGACTTGTCCTGATGCCTCTCCTGTGTTGTCTTGGCTATGTGCTTAGGGTCGTTGTCCTGTTGGGAGGTGAACCTTCACCCAGTCTGAGGTCCTGAGCGCTCTGGAGCAGGTTTTCATCAAGGATCTCTATGTACTTTTCTCCGTTCATCTTTCCCTCAATCCTAACTAGTCTCCCAGTCCCTGCCCCTGAAAAACATCCCCACAGCATGATGCTGCCACCACCATGCTTCACCGGAGGGATGGTGCCAGGTTTCCTCCAGACGTGACGCTTGGCATTCAGGCCAAAGAGTTCAATCTTGGTTTCATCAGACCAGAGAATCTTGTTTCTCATGGTCTGAGAGTCTTTAGGTGCCTTTTGGCAAACTCCAAACAGGCTGTCATGTACCTTTTACTAAGGAGAACACCAATATGAAGAAGAGACTTGCTTGGGCCATGAAACACGAGCAAAGGACATTAGACCGGTGGAAATTTGTCCTTTAGTCTGGAGTCCAAATTGGAGATTTTTGGTTCCAACCGCCGTTTCTTTGTGAGACGTGGTGTGGGTGAACGGATGATCTCTGCATGTGTATTTCCCACCGTAAAGCATGGAGGTGTTATGGTGTGGGGGTGCTTTGCTGGTGACACTGTCTGTGATTTATTTAGAATTCAAGGCACACTTGAACACCACAGCATTCTGCAGCGATACGCCATCCCATCTGGTTTGGGCTTAGTGGGACTATCATTTGTTTTTCTACTAGTGACCTCCAGGCTGTGTAAGGGCTATTTGACCAAGAAGGAGAGTGATGGAGTGCGGCATCAGATGACCTGGCCTCCACAATCCCCCGACCTTAACCAAATTGAGATGGTTTGGGATGAGTCAGACCGCAGAGTGAAGGAAAATCAGCCAACAAGTGCTCAGCATATGTGGGAACTCCTTCAAGACTGTTGGAAAAGCATTTCAGGCGAAGCTGGTTGAGAGAATGCCAAGAGTGTGCAAAGATGTCATGAAGGCAAAGGGTGGCTATTTGAAGAATCTCAAATATAAAATATATTTGTTGAACACTTTTTTGGTTACTACATGATGCTATATGTGTTATTTCATAGTTTTGATGTCTTCACTATTATTCTACAATATATAAAATAGTAAAAATAAAGAAGAACCCTTGAATGAGTAGGTGTTCTAAAACTTTTGACCGGTAGTGTAGCTATTTGGTTTCCCTGACTCTCCCTCGGCCCGGTGAATCGCCCGCCTCCCCCTCGCTTTGGTAGCTAACTCAGCCTACACTCTTTTAAAAGTTTTACCATTGGATGGGCCCCAGCCATCAATATGTAGCTTAAGTCACTGCACTCTCTTTGCTTTTGATCTGTGGTTGTTTTAGTTGTGTTCTACCTGGTCTCCAGTAGTTGGCCTTTAGCTTGCCGACCATAACCTTGGCAGTTGGCTAGGCTAATAGCTAGTTGGCTAAATAGCTCATGTTAACTGGCTGGCTAGCTTGCTGGCTAAGATAACTGCATATAGCTAACATTCTGTGATAACTGATTAGATGGTGTTATGTATTTCCAAAACTTTGGTTTACTTTAATGTAGCTGTAAGCTAGGTTTTGATAGTAACTGGCTAACTCATGCAGTGCTAACATAATGTTAGCAGGCTGGTAGTAGGGCTGAGCGATATATCAAGTTAATTTGAATGTATGTTTTAGCACAATGTTCCAAATGCCTGTAATGCAAGAATCAAGGTATTTTGTTTTGTTTTTATCATTCTGTCTTTTTGGTCTCTTCTCCTTCAGTCCTCCTGTGTGCACTGTGCACCTTCCCACTCACACACAGACACCTAGCCCCTCAACCTACCACTCACAACAACAACAAAAGATAACTTCTTCCTCTCTGACAATAAGCAGTTAAAAAAATGTAATTGGCTATTTGAGGTTTGGTCCAACCTAATTGGTCATATGGACACCGAAATGCTTAGACCTTATTTTACTGTAATAGACGAGACGTTAACCTTTCTAACGATACCCATTTTTACGTTTTTATGTCTCAACTACCAAATTGTAGAACAGAGCAGTCCCTACTAAAACGAGAGTATTAATGAGCATGATTGTGGAGGAAAATTAATGCTCTGTTTCTATCGTGCGTGGCATTGCGGTACCAGGCACCGCTAGTAGCATTTTAGCCACAGCCTGTCATGTGCTAGCTGTCTAGTCTGTGTTTTATAAATGTGCAATGAGCATAAAAAGACACATTTATATCAGGAATTGGCTACTTGTTTTCATTCTGAAAAATAAGCATTTTCTTAACCAGGTAGGCCACTTGATTACAATATCTTAACAAGGTGAACAAGCTGTTGTTCAAACAGTTGGAGACAGACAGGAGGGTGTATTCATAACAGTTCAACTGTTCTACCTTGTTAGCAAGCAGATAAATCCAAGTTGTCTAGACTTGAAATATAAAGATTAGCTGGCTACTCACTAGCACGTGGGCTTGTGCTTGAGAGATTGTTTATGAGACCATACCTGTATTAATTTTCTATAAACCCTGCTACAAGAAGTTGGTCATTAGTGGATATGCATTGTGCATGGTTCTGGTAAATCTGTAAAAATAAAAAACGGCCAGGTCAGTGATTATTGTAAAACAGCAGGTTAAACTATTTTGATAAAATCATGAAATTATTAGTGGGTCTTACCATTGTGCAAGGCTTACATGTAGCTTAGGTATGATTTTACATGCAGTGCATTGACCTTTAATAGTTCAACAAAGCTTATTCAGAGAAAAGGTTAGAAAATTAGATACACACTATATACACAAAAGTATGTGGACACATCTTCAAATTAGTGGATTGAGCTATTTCAGCCACACCCATTGCTGACAGGTGTATACAATTGACCACACAGCCATGCAATCTCCATAGATAAACATTGGCAGTAGAATGGCCTTACTGAAGAGCTCAGTGACTTTCAACGTGGCACTGTCATAGGATGCCATCTTTCTAACAAGTCAGTTTGTCAAATGTCTGCCCTGCTAGAGCTGCCTCGGTCAACTGTAAGTGCTGTTATTGTGAAGTGGAAATGTCTAGGAGCAACAATGGCTCAGCCGTGAAGTGGTAGGCCACACAAGCTCACAGAACGGAACCACGGAGTGCTGTAGCGTGTAAAAATCATCTATCGTCGGTTGCAACACAAACTGTCTCTGGAAGCAACGTCAGCACAATAACTGGAGCTTCATGAAATGGGTTTCCATGGCTGAGCAGCCGCTCACAGGACTAAGATCACCATGCGCAATGCCAAGCGTTGGCTGGAGTGGTGTAAAGCTCGCCACCATTGGACTCTGGAGCATTGGAAACCCGTTCTCTGGAGTGATGAATCACGTTTTACCATCTGGCAGTCCAACAGACAAATCTGGGTTTGGTGGATGTAGGGAGAACGCTACCTGCCCGAATGCATAGCGACAACTGTAAAGTTTGGCGGAGGAGGAATAATGGTTTGGGCTAGGCCCCTTAGTTCCAGTGAAGGGAAATCTTAACGCTACAACATACAAACGATTCTGTGCTTCCAACTTTGTGGAAACAGTTTAGGTAAGGCCCTTTCCTGTTTCAGCATGACAATGCCCCCGTGCACAAAGCGAGGTCCATACAGAAATGGTTTGTCGAGATCAGTGTGGAAGAATTTAACTGGCTTGCACAGAGCCCTGACCTCAACCCCATTGCACACATTTGGGATGAATTGGAATGCCGACTGTGAGCCAGTCCTAATCGCCCAACATCAGTGCCCAACCTCACTAATGCTGTTGTGGCTGAATGGAAGCAAGTCCCCGCAGCAATTTTACAACATCTAATGGGAAGCCTTCCCAGAAGAGTGGAGATTGTTATAGCAGCCCATGAATTTGGAATGAGGTGTTCGACAAGCAAGTGTCACATACTTTTGGTCATGTAGTGTATATCGTGAATCACCAAAAAGTTTTTAGCAGGCTAGTTGGCTAGCAAACTTGCAAGTTGATTTGTAACAATCAATTCATAAGGTATTTGCTTGTAAAGTGGCTGAAAATTAAATTGAGACCAGTAGTCATGAGTGCAAACGATCTGGTTAATTTGAAGTTATACATTGGAAGTTATTTCTGTTGGAGTTCACGTTATGGGGAGCAGGTTTTGCTTGCTGGGTCCTCCATATTACCCCAACAGAAAGAAAATTACACTATTTGACCCGTTAAATAAGCTTTTAATTTGGCACGTCAAATAACACAGTTCTATTATAGAATGTTGTTTGTTCTGAATTTGCACGTGCAAGCCAAGCGCCACCACTACTATCAGTAGCACTGTCAAAGCTGTACAATAAAGCATTATTTGTTCGACCWCAACTTCTGGGTAGCTAGTTAGCTTTAGCTTGGTACCTAGCAGGCACCAAAACAATGAGCCTGAAAACAATGACCAGTAGAAACTGCAGTCATTTTCATTATTCTTAGCAATGATTTAGGAATACTTTTGACTAAGTATTAGCTAGGTTGCCACTTGTTGTTTGCCGATTTGAAATTGCACTTCAGTTCATAAAAATAAATAGCTAGCCAGATAGCCAGCCAGCTTAGCTTTTGGGGCGGCAGGTAGCCTAGTGGTTAGAGTGTTGGGCCAGTAACCGAAAGGTTGCTTGATCGAATCCACTGTTCCCCGGTAGGCCGTCATTGTAAATAAGAATTTGCTCTTAACTGACTTGCCTGGTGTTGTAACGGCTGTCAATGTCGTTCTCCTCCTCAGACGAGGAGGAGCATGGATCGGACCAAGATGCGGAGTAGGAGGTATTCATGATTTTAATGGCAAACCAACAAACACTACAAATAAACAAAACAACAAACGTGACTAACCTCCAACAGTCCTGTGTGGCCCAAACGCTAACACAGGAAACAAACACCCACAAAACACCACTGAAACCCTGGCTGCCTTAGTATGACTCTCAATCAGAGACAAACGATACACACCTGTCTCTAATTGAGAATCATACCAGGCCGAACACAAAACCCAACATAGAAATAGAAAACATAGACTGCCCACCCAACACTCACGCCCTGACCAATAAAGACATACAAAACAAGAGAAAACAGGTCAGGAACGTGACAGGTGTCGTGTCTTTGCTATCATTAAATTGAAGACTTATAGTTTTTATCAAAGATTCCTGTAATTAGGGATTACGTGATCAACTGAGTAATAACGTAACTAATTAACTATGAATTCGAGGGCACCAGGGAAAGTAGTCAGATTACAAAGTTATAATTTCCCAATATAACCTTTCAGATATTTTCATATCTGATCAATAGTCTTCTGATTAATGATTTATTTATGCAATTCTAAAGTATAATAGTGTGATTTCAACAGATTTGTGAAATTAACAAATTATTGTCTTTTGTTGATTTTATATAACAACATTCCAACCCCGTTTAGCATGATCTATTCAATTATGGCATAATTCTGCTATTTTGTATTAATTTGCATCACTGTCAATGACATACTTTTATTTTGAAGGCTAACTGCAAATTCCACTATTGTGGCTAATCAAATCAAAGTTGATTTGTCACGTGCGCCGAATACAACAGGTGTAGACCTTACTGTGAAATGCTTACTTACAGGCTCTAACCAATAGTGCAATAAGGGTATTAGGGGAACAATAGGTAGGTAAAGAAATAAAACAACAGTAAAAAGACAGGCTATATACAGTAGTGAGGTTATAAAAGTAGCAAGGCTACATACAGACACTGGTTATTCAGGCTGATTGAGGTAGTATGTACATGTAGATATGGTTAAAGTGACTATGCATATATGATGAACAGAGAGTAGCAGTAGCATAAAAGAGGGGGTGGTGGGTGGAACACAATGCAGATAGCCCGATTAGCCAATGTGCGGGAGCACTGGTTGGTCGGCCCAATTGAGGTAGTATGTACATGAATGTATAGTTAAAGTGACTATGCATATATGATAAACAGAGAGTAGCAGCAGCGTAAAAAGAGGGGTTGGGGGGGGCACACAATGCAAGTAGTTCGGGTAGCCATTTGATTACCTGTTCAGGAGTCTTATGGCTTGGGGGTAAAAAATGTTGAGAAGCCTTTTTGTCCTAGTCTTGGCACTCCGCTACCGCTAATCCTTATGTGGCTAGCTTCACATAGATGGGTCCAACCACCATTAATCAAATAAGAACTTTCTTATAAATTAGGGTTATTTTAGATAATGACACCTAGCTATATAGTTAGCTAGCTAACTATAGCTACTGAAACAGATTGTCGTTTTTGCTATGTTTTTGGGGAAGAACATTGTTTGCATCCATGAGCTAGCTAGCTTTTTTTTAATGATCAGCACTGTAGGTACGCGAGACAACTTTACCAGCATCATAGCATACGTATCGATGAATCGTTGTGAAATATTAGTGATAGTGTAATCAATGTGTAATAACTACGTAAAAAATTWAACTACGTAAATTATTATGTGCAGTCATATTCAGGTCCTGATTGGTCAACAAACTCATTTGACAAGTCAAATAGTGTTATAGTTATCTTTTTGGACACGCAAAGACCCAAACAGCGTTCCATAGAAATCCTGGTTGAGAATGAAACGACTGAACAAATGAACAACGAAACAGCACAGCAAGTAAGTGAAAGAAGTAGGTTTTGATTATGTTTTACTGGTAATGGGGACATACGTAAATGCCAACAAAATAACCTTTTGGTCAGTGTGGTGTGTTTGTGTGTGTAACCTTTATTTAATTAGGCAAGTCAGTTAAGAACAAATTCTTATTTACAATGACGACCTACCCCGGTCAAACCCGGACGACGCTGGGCCAATTGCGAGCCGCCCTACGGGACTCCTAATCACGGCCGGATGTGATAAAGCCTGGATTCGAACCAGGGACTGTAGTGACGCCTCTTGCACTGAGATGCAGTGCCTTACACCGAGATACAGTGCCTTACACCGCTGCATCCTTGTGTGTGTGTTAACTATTTAACTGTACTAGAATACTTAAAAGGCCGCAACAGTTGTTTTTATTTTTTTATTTTTTTTATTTTAAAAATTGTATCCCCTTTCTCCCATTTTCGTGGTATCCAATCGCTAGTATACTATCTTGTCTCATCGCTACAACTCCGTACGGCTCGGGAGAGACGAAGGTCGAAAGGCACGCGTCCTCCGAAGCACAACCAACCAGCCGCACTGCTTCTTAACACAGCGCGCCTCCAACCCGGAAGCCAGCCGCACCAATGTGTCGGAGGAAACACCGTGCACCTGGCCCCTTGGTTAGCGTGCACTGCGCCCGGCCCGCCACAGGAGTCGCTGGAGCGCGATGAGACCAAGGATATCCCTACCGGCCAAACCTCCCTAACCCGGACGACGCTAGCCCAATTGTGCGTCGCCCCACGGACCTCCCGGTCGCGGCCGGCTGCGACAGAGCCTGGCGCAAACCCAGAGACTCTGGTGGCGCAGCTAGCACTGCGATGCAGTGCCCTAGACCACTGCGCCACCCGGGAGGCCGGCCGCAACAGTTTTTAATATCGGTATCGGGTTTTTTGGCAAGGAAAATATTGGATATCGATATATATATATCGGCCAAATGTGATATCGGTGCATCACTAGCCACAATGTTATTTATTGTCATCCTATATAACAGTGCCTGTCTTGACTGGAGTAGCGTGGAGAAGCTAGCTAGCTAGGCTAATTGAGGCCACATGCTGCGCTTTTTCCCAACCCAATTCAGATAAAACAACAGCCTAACAATGCGTAACTTTTTGGGTGATCTGACCAAATTCACATGAGAAATGGGCCAAGTCATGTTGTCAAATTGTTCCAAAACTTTCCATAAAAAACACAAGAAAACTTTAGTAACGTTCAGAGAACGTTCTATAAATGTAATTTAAAAACATACAGTTGAAGTCGGAAGTTTACATACACTTAGGTTGGGAGTCATTAAATCTAGTTTTCAAATGTCAAATGTCTTGTTAACAAACTATAGTTTTGGCAAGTCGGTTAGGATATACTTTGTGCATGACAAGTAATTTTTCCAACAATTGTTCACAGACAGATTATTTAACTTTAAAATACACTGTATCACAATTCCAGTGGGTCAGAAGTTTACATACACTAAGTTGACTATACCTTTAAACAGCTTGGAAAATTCTAGAAAATGTCATGGCTTTAGAAGCTTCTGATAGGCTAATTGACATAATTTGAGTCAATTGGAGGTGTACCTGTGGATGTATTTCAAGGCCTACCTTCAAACTCAGTGCCTCTTTGCTTGATATCATGGAAAAATCAAAAGGAATCAGCCAAACAAATTATAGACCTCCACAAGTCTTGTTCATCATTGGGAGCAATTTCCAAACGCCTGAAGGTACCACGTTCATCTGTACAAACAATAGTACGCAAGTATAAACACCATGGGACCACACAGCCGTCATACCGCTCAGGAAGGAGATGCGTTCTGTCTCCTAGAGATGATCGTACTTTGGTGCGAAAAGTGCAAATCAATCCCAGAACAACAGCAAAGGACCTTGTGAAGATTCTGGAGGAAACAGGTACAAAAGTATCTATATCCACAGTAAAACGAGTCCTATATCGACATAACCTGAAAGGCTGCTCAGCAAGGAAGAAGCCACTGCTCCAAACTGCCATAAAAAAGACAGACTACAGTTTGCAACTGCACATGGGGACGAAGATCATACTTTTTGGAGAAATGTCCTCTGGTCTGATGAAACAAATATAGAACTGTTTGGCCATAATGACCATCATTATGTTTGGAGGAAAAAGTGGGATGCTTGCAAGCCGTAGAACACCTTCCCAACCGTGAAGCATGGGGGTGGCAGCATCATGTTGTGGGGGTGCTTTTCTGCAGGAGGGACTGGTGCACTTCACAAAATAGATGGCATCATGATTAAGGAAAATTATGTGGATATATTGAAGCAACATCTCAAGACATCAGTCAGGAAGTTCAAGCTTGATCGCTAATGGGTCTTCCAAATGGACAGTGACCCCAAGCATACTTCCAAAGTTGTGGCAAAATGGCTTAAGGACAACAAAGTCAAGGTATTGGAGTGGCCATCACAAATCTCTGACCTCAATCCTATAGAACATTTGTGGGCAGAACTGAAAAGGTGTGTGTGAGCAAGGAGGCCTACAAACCTGACTCAGTTACACCAGCTCTGTCAGGAGGAATGGGCCAAAATTCACCCAACGGGAAGCTTGTGGAAGGCTACCCGAAACGTTTGACCCAAGTTAAACTATTTAAAGGCAATGCTACCAAATACTAATTTAGTGTATGTAAACTTCTGACCCACTGGGAATGTGATGAAAGAAATAAAAGCTGTAATAAATAATTCTCTACTGTTATTCTGACATTTCACATTCTTAAAATAAAGTGGTGTTCCTAACTGACCTAAGACAGGGTCTTTTTTACTGTGATTAAATGTCAGGAAATGTGAAAAACTGAGTTTAAATGTTTAAGGTGTATGTAAACTTCCGACTTCAACTGTACATTCCGTTCTCAGAACGTTAAGAAAACTTTCCACAAAAAAACATAAAACTTTTGTAACATTCAGGAAACATTCTTAGAATGTTATTTAAAAACATATACAATCTGTTCTCAACATCAACAAAACTTTCTCTATCCTCTAACTTGTTGTTGGCCGTGCACACCTGATCTTAATGAGTGCTTGTATCCATTGACATGGGGTCTGTTTGAATAGAGTAAAATGAACAGCTTTGTATGCGTAAAAGACATGTTATGTTAGCTCCATCCTTGTGGCTCAATGGACTAATTCCATGGATAGAAAACAGAAGAGTTGTCACGCCCGTCGTCTAGGTGAAAATGACCGGACCAAGGTGCAGAGTGGTGAGCGTGCATTTTCCTTTATTTATGTAAATGTCGCCAACAAAACAAGAAACAAAGAAATGACCGTGAAGCTTACTAGAGCTATAGTGCCACTAACAGAGATAACTACCCACAAAATACAAAAAGGAAAAAAGGCTGCCTAAGTATGATTCTCAATCAGAGACAACGATAGACAACCATACCTGGCCAAAACATAGAAACCAACAACATAATATGCCCACCCCAAATCACACCCTGACCTAACCAAATAGAGAAATAAAACGGCTCTCTAAGGTCAGGGTGTGACAAGAGTATAGTTCCGAATCTCACTGATTCCATGTCACAATATAAAATACATGAATGCCTAAATACATTTACATTTGTCCTATCTGTGCTTGGAGTAACAAAAATGTTAACCCAAAATAAGCTAGCAGTGTTATTAAAAGTCTTCTTGAAATATTCAGTGAAAGTTAAGAAAGCTATTCAAAAACCTCAAAATAACCTATAATTTCCGGGAAAACTCCCAGGAAATMTTTAAAGGAACCAGAGTAAAACGTTCTAAGAACCTCCCTGCATTCTAAAAATAAACATTCCCAGAACAGGCAAAAGGTTCACTTCCGTTCTCAGAACTTTAAAAAGAAAACGTTCCATTTTGTACCAGTCAGGAAACTTATGACTTCATTCCCAGAACCAATGGGAAACCAAAAACGTACATTCCCACAACTTCCAAGGAACCAAATGTGCTAGCTGGGCAGTCATCTGGGCCAAGCCATTCAGTCAGAAATATAAGCATTCCTACGGTCTTTGCACATGGCTGTCTAGCCTAGCTGTTTTGAATGACTATGTCCAGTACTTAAGTAGCCTATTTTTACTTCATTCAAATTAAATTTTATGCTTAAAATGAGCTTTTGCATCAGCAGTAAAAACATGATCTGAAATGATGGTCCAGAGGCATTCAGGCAGCCATTCTAGGTAAACAGGGGTAGCAGGTTTATGGATGTCTATGACGTCCGTGTGTGGGAGTCAGTGGCGGCATGAAATGTTTGTTCACCACAGCTGGGAGGCGGTCCAGCTATTATAGTCTGATGTGGCTGATACTTAAACACCCATAATGAAATGAGCATCAAATAGCTCTCATGCCAAAGCTCTGTGTAGCTAACACATAAGCCTAGGTGACACACCTTTTAAGGGATCAGAGAATATTTGTGGCATCGTAGACAATAGTACTACTGGTATGTCACTGTGCTATTGCAGTAATGGGTATCCTAGCTTCTTTCACTGGTAGGCTTATGCCACTGTGGTATTAGGCCTACACATTAACAAGTAGCTTCCAGCAGTTCCAGAGCTTTGTTAAAGCTGTGTCCAAGTTCTATGGATGGGTCTCTATGACAGGGATCATCAACTAGATAATTTTTTTTGAGCAGATGTTCGGTGGGCCGGAACATAATTAAAAATAATTTGTAGACTGCAAATTGACCGTAAGAATCCCAAACAGATATAATATTTAACTAAAGCGTAATAATTTCAAACCTTGCTTACAGTTGTACACAATCACGTCTCTCTATTATGAGTGGGAATTTACTTGGGGACAGATTTCCTAAATTAAAATAACTTGGAGCTGATTTTCTGGTGTTTTTACAGTCTTTTATGTCCAACAAGGAAAACTTGGGGGCCCAAATAAAACCACCCGCAGGCCAAATTCCTCCCGCGGGCTGCCAGTTGGGGAACCCTGCTCTATGGAATCCAACACCCACTCTTTGGAACAAGGCCGGCAGCTGAGGTTGAGTTTGCTGAGATGTGGCTTTGACCTGCTGTGATTATTGCGAGAGAGCTTTGACACAGGCAGTACAGGAAGTTTGGCCCTTGGGGAGCCCAGCTCTGACTCTGAGAAAAGTATGATAAAACATGAAATATACATGAAAGACTAGCTCAGCTTCTGGATAGTGGTGAAGTGTGTGTGTGTGTGGGGTGGGGGGATGCTAAAAGACATCAATGTTTTTTAGCCTCAGGACTGATGTTTTACTTGTCCAAAAGCTCAAGTCACTTACCCCCCCCCCCCCCCCCCCCAAAAAAGCTCTATAACACAACATTAGACATCATTTTATGAGGCAAGGAACCACTTTTTGCATTACTATCTTTTTTACCATAGAGAATCGGACAAAAATGTAGGCTACACCCTGCCTATTGAATTCTTTGCATATTCAAGACTGTCTCAAAATACAATGCTGCCCCTTTAAGGCTCTCCTGGAGGAAGGTTGGCCACTCTTGATAGCCGACAAAATATTGCAAAATTACAACCAAATACTTTTTGTCTTTATAAAATTATTCCCTCCAGGGCTCGAAATTAAGGGAGTCCTGTGTCCCTGGGACGATAACAAATATGTCTACGGTTCAAAACAGACTCTGGGACAGTTCTGGGATGACAGATCCAAAATTCATACAATCACTGCACATTAAGAAAAAGCAACAAAAAAAAGCAATGAGGCTAATGCAACAGATCAGACTGTTTTGATTAAAATGTTGATAAAGTTTTATTTCTTCATATTATAAGCTCAACAGTGTGCACATGGCTGTATGCTACGTGGGAATGTTCCAAAATACCATTAGCGGGAAAACATTGTTCTCTTGCTTTATTTTTATTTTTTATTCAACACTAGATACAAACATACACATGCGAACAACAACTTACAGACGCACACAAACAAGGACTAACTATAATCTCCCCAGATCTGCATACTCACAACCCCATCCCTAGTGCCTGCATTATTGTTTGCCACATGGCCTTAAATTGTGCCAATTTGTTTTTCTCGGTCGCCCAAGTTATTTCAAAAATATATCATTTGATTTTTCCATTGTGTTAATGATGGCGGATTGATTGATTTCCAAGTTTTTTGAATACGTCTTTTCAAGATAAAGTATGAGAAGAGAATCATCCAGCCCATTGGGTATCTCACTACACCCCCATATGCATGTCTTGAAATATGCAGACAGATGGACTAAAAGTAAGTTTACATTGTAATACTTCTGACAGACAACTTTCTTGCTCTGCCAATGACTTTTGGACTTTATAACATTCCCAGAAAGCATGGTTATTTGAGTCATTATTAGTTTTACACTCAAGACATGACTCTGCCGTTGTGCTGTAGAATTTGTGAACTTTGTCTCTTGTATAATAAATTCTATACATTAGTTTATATTGGATTAAGCGTATATTTACGTTAACTCTAATTTCATTAGTTATGCTCCAACAGTCCCTCCATCTTGTGCCAACATCAGTTCTTTTTAAGTCTTGGTTCCAATACAAATATTGTTTCTGATGAGCAGTTTCATGTGACAGAGATGAAAATTAATGAGAAAAAAAAAGAAAAAAGGAGAGATATAAAGATGCATCACCTAGCATGGGTTACATATATGACTAGGATTATGCCTTATGCTGCTGGACAATAAAATAAATGTTGGTTTGAAAACCAATAGAATATGAGAAAAATGCTGGTTTCAATGGCATATTAAGATTTTATCAAATAATTCCCTTAACATTTCTATTTTAGTATTTTGGCTAGGCTAGGCTACTTTGAAACAAGGTAAGACATGCTTCATAAAATGTTCAGGTTTTAAACAATTAAGTTTATTGTTAAACAGTTTCAAGGTGGGTTATGTGCGGTTCGCAATAGGCACTGTTCTTAACTCTCCGGTCTTGTGACCATTATCTGAACAAACCGTGCCTTGTCGACAGAATCAAGCCTTTAGACGTTAATGCTAAATGTCCGTTGTTATAGTTGTCATACATGACTGGCATTTAGCCTATATTTATGCAATTAAGTATCATTCACTTTTGCCAAAAATGTCTGGCGCTTCCCTCATGTCAGCATTGGTTTTGGTATGCATATCATCTCTACTTTGACATGTAGGATTTTTATTTATGTAGATTAAACATTAAACATTACATTAACATTACATTAAAAAAAAAAGTGAATATTATTCCAATGTTGATAGTGATTTTTTTTTGTGATTATTTGTACTTTTTTTCTTGTGAAATCAATATTCTTCTTGTGCGCCAATTGTTTTTTCTTGTCCCAGACAAGAGGACAAGCGTTTATGTCGAGCCCTGGTGTGTGTGTATGTGTGCGCGCACATGTTTCTGGGTATGTGTGTGTCTACGATACATATTGTCAGGGTTTGCTTTCTCAGTCAGTGGTGTCAGAACTACATTAGGGTTGGGCAGTATCCAGATTTCCATACTTTCATATTGTGCCTGTACCATCCCGGGATATACAGTATTACTGGTAGTGCACACAAGGGGAGCCTTTTCTTWAAAAAAAATTAAAAAGTAACTTTCCAGAATGCTAACAAAATGCTAACAAGTACTAAGGAATCCCCGTAGCAGATGCTAGGTAAATGCTAATGAGCGCATAAAAACATTTACTATTAAGACAGACAACCCAGCTCATAAAGTTATGCAAGTAACTCAAAACGCAGTTTGCAGCATGCACAAAATAAATATTAGATAGCAGGGACCTTAATCCAGGAGGGGATTGTCTCTGCTGCAGTTACGAAGAAGCTTGATCTTGCAAGCTAACGTTAGCCACTTAGCTAGCATTAGCAAGTTAGCAAAACCCAGCTGGAGAGAATTTATTTGTCACATTAGATAGTTAACTTAATAGCTGGCAAACATTAGTAGTGAATTTCAAACAAGTGTAACTTGATCACCTCACTTAAGTTGCGCTGCAGGAGTAGCTGACCTCAAGAAGCTCCCGTTTTGCTCATTGTGCTTCTTTGTAAACAAACACACATGATATGACTGCCTCAAACAACTGTTTTGGGACACTAGTACCCTTAAGCTTCATAATAAAAATGATGTAACAGGCAAAATTATGATCTGCTTTATCTATTACCTAGTGCACAAGTTGACTGCAGGTATTTATAAAAATATAATTTAAAAAAATTGGGGGTCACTTACAAATTTCTTTGTTTTTGAAAGACATTTTTTGTCCATTAAACTAACATCACATTGATCAGAAATACAGTGTAGACATTGTTAATGTTGTAAATGACTATTGTAGCTGGAATGGGCAGATTTTTTATGGAATATCTACATAGGCGTACAGAGGCCCATTATCAGCAACCATCACTTCTGTGTTCCAATAGCACGTTGTGTTAGCTAATCCAAGTTTATCATTTTAAAAGACTAATTGATCATTAGAAAACCCTTTTGCAATTATGTTAGCACAGCTGAAAACTGTTGTTCTGATTAAAGAAGCAATAAAAAACTGGCCTTCTTTAGACTAGTTGAGTATCTGGAGCGTCAGCATTTGTGGGTTCGATTACAGGCTCAAAATGGCCAGAAACAAACTTTCTTCTGAAACTCGTCAGTCTAATCTTGTTCTGAGAAATGAAGGCTATTCCATGCGAGCAATTGCCAAGAAACTGAAGATCTCGCACAACGCTGTGTACTACTCCCTTCACAGAACAGCGCAATCTGGCTCTAACCAGAATAGAAAGAGGAGTGGGAGGCCCCAGTGCACAACTGAGCGAGAGGACAAGTACATTAGAGTGTCTAGTTTGAGAACCAGACGCCTCACAAGTCCTCAACTGGCAGCTTCATTAAATAATACCCGCAAAACACCAGTCTCAACGTCAACAGTGAAGAGGCAACTCCAGGATGCTGGCCTTCTAGTACACAGGGAGAGGGCAGAGACTGTCTCACAGCATGGGGGGTGGGATTATTTCTACACACTTCCTGATTCACTTTAGGTTACTTTGAGGATGAGGCCATGGTTTAGCACACACATCAGTTTCCTTAGTCCCAGGTGCTGCACAGATGCTCTAGAGCTGCTGACGTGGACACACAGACACACACACACAAATACAATAAAAAGTCTTATGCACATGTGGTGAAAGTAGCTGACACATTTGATTTAACATTCAGTCTATGTGCTGCCCTGAAACATGTACAATTCAAATAGAGAGAATTTAATCTCATGTAATTTCCAAGAAATTATAAACTGGTGAAATGCTGTTACACCACATTCACCCCGTCTGTTTTTGTCCGGGACAACAGGTTGGCTAACTATCGCTAAGTCGGTAGTTAAATAGTTAAATTTAAAGCAGCAATATGTAACTTTTGGGGCGACCTAACCAAATTCACATACAARTGTGTGTTATAGATCTGTCATTCTCATTGAAAGCAAGTCTAGGAAGTGGGAGATATATTTTATGTCCGCTATTTCTATGCTTTCCTTTCTCAAGTTTTGTTTTTGGGTCTTTTACTTTCGGTTTTTGTACACCAGCTTCAAACAGCTGAAAATACGATATTTTTGGTTATGAAAATATATTTCACAGCGGTTTAGATTCTCGACACTATATTTGCTTGTTTCGTCACATAAACTGAAATAAAGCAAACTATTTCAATTTTAGCAACCAGGAAATGGCAGAGCTATTTCTACATAGTGCATCTTTAACAGTGAGTGAGTGAGTGATGACCATGAAAACATGCAAGACTGATGGCTATAGCTATGTTCCACAAATATATTTTTCTGGCTTTATCTCTCTATTTGTGGTATTTTACCTGGCCTCTCTGGCTTGCTAGCTTGCTAGGTAATCAATCCTCTGATGACATCTGCAATGTTGTAGACCATAACCATCTGATTATGTGTTTGTTAACGTTCACGAGCTGCATTTGATTGCATGTGATTGTATCCACTGCTAGGTAATCAACAATTCTTCTGATTCAGTACTGCACGTTAAACTTTTCATGATGCAACAGGGAAATGGGTCTATTGTATGCCTGTATTTAGACTCTGACAGTGGTAGTTGTAGTTCCCATACACACAGATGTTCCTCAGATGGTATACCGTAAGCTTTCACAGACTCCAAAACATTCTCTACACAATGTTTTCAGCTTAGGGCAGGAGTTGTGATGGAGTTTTCACAACAAATGGCCACAGGATTGCTGCAAATAATCATGATTCTGCCAGGTAGGCTTAGGCTACTTTGTAGTTACCTTTTAATTGCCTTTCCATCTACCCAGAGACGGTTAGGCTATCATTAGCATCGCTAATGACTACCCTAAGTGGTAGACATGTAGGCCCTACGCGCACACTGCACACAGCATGGCTCGACATTCAGGTAGATTTGTCAGTGGCAACTGAAAGATACTGGCCCGAATGAAAGGAATACTGGCCCGCTGCCTGGGTCAAGATCTGACAGGAAAGTGAATGATGTTTGCATAATTTCAATAGCAGGTGATCCAGTCCTCGAGTGCCCCCATCAGCACACATTTTTGTTGTAGCCCAGGACAAAAAACACCTGATTGGTCATTGTGTACTGTTGGTGGTACTCGAGGACTGGAGTTGGGAATCACTGTTGTATGCAATACTCATTTGGAAAGCACTGAAATGGTGCTGTTAGCTGTTATTTCCATTTTCAAGAGTGTAAGAATTGCATTCTAGTGATTAGTGAGGTGGAAGTCAGGCGAAGTGGTGTGAGCTTAATCCTCTAAATCTGAATGTGTGTTTCTGTGTGGAGTGTCAATCAGGATGTGGGGCCTGTAAACCACTCTGCTCTCTAAAACATTTCTCAGTCATTAGCCAGACTTTAATACAACCTTTTGTGTAGTATAGTACAGTGCAGTACAGGGGTGTGGTCCCTGTTTTACCACTCACCAAAAACTGAGAGCAAAATAGAGAGAGGGGTAGAGRTGGCCAGTCTGGCTGCCTCTCCTCTTTTATTCTCTCCCCTCTTGTATTTCTCTCTGAGTAATGAGATATTGAGACACAGCTAGGGCTTTTGTGGTGACCGTATTACCACTACATCGGCAGTCATGGCCTCAGTAAAATTCAACATTATACAACGGTCACGGTAATCYCCTCTTAGTGCCCAACTCACTAATGACCGTCAAGTCCTAATGGCCTGGTACTCAGGGCTCTATTGTTCCTCTGACATCAATGCAAATGCAATCGAAAATCACATCAAACACTTATCATCAAAACAGTATGTGCTTTTAAAACTCACCTCATTGTGATTGATCAATTTGATGAAAGAAGTTCAACAACAGATTGAAACTGAGTGTAAAGCATGGTTGGTGTTTCAGAGCCTAACACAACGAAATGGACAGCACTTTCTAAGGTGATGATGATTAATTGAAAACACCCATACACATATTAGAGCTTAGGCCTATATACACAGGTGTATAAAATCGAGCACACAGCCATGCAATCTCCATAGACGAACATTGGCAGTAGAATGGCCTTACTGAAGAGCTCCGTGACTTTCAACGTGGTACTGTCATTGGATGCCACCTTTCCAATAAGTCAGTTCATCACATTTCTGCCTCAGTCAACTTTAAGTGCTGTTATTGTGAAGTGGAAACGTCTAGGAGCAACAACGGCTCAGCCGTGAAGTGATAGGCCACACAAGCTCACAGAACGAGACCACCGAGTGCTGAAGCGCATGGAGTTCCAAACTACCTCTGGGAGCAACGTCAGCACAAGAACTGTTTGTCAGGAGCTTCATGAAATGGGTTTCCATGGCCGAGCCACCGCACACAGGCCTAAGATCACCATGCGCAATGCCAAGCGTCGGCTGGAGTGGTGTAAAGTTCGCCACCATTGGACTCTGGAGCAGTGGAAACGCGTTCTCTGGAGTGATGAATCCCAAGTGGCGCAGCGGTCTACGGCACTGCATCTCAGTGCAAGAGGTGTCWCTACAGTCCCTGGTTTGAACCCAGGCTGTTTGGGAGTCCCATAGGGCGGCACACAATTGGCCCAGCGTCGTCCGGGTTTCGCCTGGCTAGGCCGTCATTGTAAGTAAGAATTTATTCTTAACTGACCTAGTTTGCACATTTGTGGCCTGCTGGAGGTCATTTTGCAGGGCTCTGGTAGTGCTACTCCTTGCACAAAGGCAGAGGTAGTGGTCCTGCTGCTGGGTTGTTGCCCTCCTACGGCCTCCTCCACGTCTCCTGATGTACTGGCCTGTCTCCTGGTAGCGCCTCCATGCTCTGGACACTACGCTGACAGACACAGCAAACCTTCTTGCCACAGCTCGCATTGATGTGCCATCCTGGATGAGCTGCACTACCTGAGCCACTTGTGTGGGTTGTAGACTCCGTCTCATGCTACCACTAGAGTGAAAGCACCGCCAGCATTCAAAAGTGACCAAAACATCAGCCAGGAAGCATAGGAACTGAGAAGTGGTCTGTGGTCACCACCTGCAGAACCACTCCTTTATTGGGGGTTTCTTGCTAATTGCCTATAATTTCCACCTTTTGTCTATTCCATTTGCACAACAGCATGTGAAATTTATTGTCAATCAGTGTTGCTTCTGAAGTGGACAGTTTGATTTCACAGAAGTGTGATTGACTTGGAGTTACATTGTGTTGTTTAAGTGTTCCCTTTATTTTTTTGAGCAGTGTATTATGGTTCAGGCTCTTGTGCTTCCAACTTTGTGGCAACAGTTTGGGGAAGGCCCTTTCCCTTTTCAGCATGACAATGCCCACATGCACAAAGTGAGAACCATACAGAAATGGTTTGTCGAGCTTCGTGTGGAAGAAATTGATTAACCTGCACAGAGTCCTGATCTCAACCCCATCGAACACCTTTGGGATGAATTGGAACGGCGACTGCAAGCCAGGCCTAATCGCCCAACATCAGTGCCCGACCTCACTAATGCTCTTGTGGCTAAATGGAAGCACGTCCCTGCAGCAATGTTCCCACATCTCGTGAAAAGCCTTCCCAAAAGAGTGGAGTCTGTTTTAGCAACAAAGGGGGACCAACTCAAATTAATGCCCATGATTTTGGAGTGAGATGTTTGACGAGCAGGTATCCACATACTGCTGGTCATGTWGTGTATGAGCCCAAGGCCGGAAAAAAAAAGACAGTATTAATTTAATGATTGTACCGTTATACAATACATAGCCTACTGCATATTACACACAGCAGAAAAATATTTGACATGTCTTTGTTACATAAGTGGTCTAGCCTATACTCCAAAATTAAACAAAATTCTAGTAATTGCCTTTGACTGAGGACTGTATTATTATGCATACTGGATTTACTGGTTACTTTATGCTGCGCTCCAAACTTTCTATCCATGAGTCTGGGAGAGAACATGTAGGCCTAGACCAGGGGTGGGCAATTCCAGTCCTCGAGGGCCTGATTGGTGTCACAGTTTTGCCTCAGCCCCAGCTAACACACCTGAATCCAATAATCACCTAATCATGATCTTCAGTTTAGAATGCAATTTGATTAATCAGCTGTGTTTGCTAGGGATGGAGAAAAAGTGTGACACCAATCAGGCCTTCGAGGAGTTGCCCACCCCTGGCCTAGACGATGCTGTTGGTTCATTGATTGCTCAGGGTGGCTTACATGGTTAGCCTACAATTATAGCGAATTTGTATTTTGAATAGCCTACTAATAGGATTTTTTAAATATTTTCATAATTAATAGGCCGTTAGCTGTACATTACCTTTAGCTACAGAATATTTACATTTACATTACATTTAAGTCATTTAGCAGACGCTCTTATCCAGAGCGACTTACAAATTGGTGCATTCACCTTATGATATCCAGTGGAACAACCACTTTACAATAGTGCATCTAACTCTTCCTACCAGGGTGGCGTGGCGAGAACTGTCTCCGCACCACGTTGCTCTCACACTGGTGCCCAGGGCTCTGCTTCTAGGCTCTCCTATTCTCGCTATCACACAAGTCACTTGGCTCTGTCCATATCCTCACATGGTCTCTCCTATCATTGCTATGCAGACGACACCACAATTAATCTTCTCCTTTCCCCCTTCTGATAACCAGAGTGGCGAATCGCATCTCTGCATGTCTGGCAGACAATTATCAGTGTGGATGACGGATCACTACCTACCTCAAGCTGAAACCTCGGCAAGACGGAGCTGCTCTTCCTCCCGGGGAAGGACTGCCCGTTCCATGATCTCGCCATCAACGGTTGACAACTCCATTGTGTCCTCCTCCCAGAGTGCTAAGAACCTTGGTGTGATCCTGGACAACACCCTGTCGTTCCAACTAACATCAAGGCGTGACCCGTTCCTGTAGGTTCATGCCTTACAACATTCGCAGAGTACGACCCTGCCTCACACAGGAAGCGGCGCAGGTCCTAATCCAGGCACTTGTCATCTCCCCGTCTGGATTACTGCAACTCGCTGTTGGCCTGGCTCCCTGCCTGTGCCATTAAACCCCTACAACTCATCCAGAAGCCGCAGCCCGTCTGGTGTTCAACCTTCCTAAGTTCTTTCACGTCACCCCGCTCCTCCGCTCTCTCCACTGGCTTCCAGTGAAGCTCGCATCCGTTACCAAGACCATGGTGCTTGCCTACGGAGCTGTGAGGGGATGGCACCTGCCGTACCTTTAGCTCTGATCAGGCCCTACACCCAAACAAGGCACTGCGCTTCATCCACCTCTGGCCTGCTCGCCTTCCCTACCTCTGAGGAAGTACAGTTCCCGCTCAGCCCAGTCAAAACTGTTCGCTGCTCTGGCACCCCAATGGTGGAACAAATCCCTCACGACGCCAGGTCAGCGGAGTCAATCACCACCTTCCGGAGACACCTGAAACCCACCTCTTTAAGGAATACCTAGGATAGGATAAAGTAATCTTCTAAC
>NC_036863.1:22552307-22581887 GCF_002910315.2 Salvelinus sp. IW2-2015 | reverse complement strand
CAAGACGAGAGCTGCTCTTCCTCCCGGGGAAGGACTGCCCGTTCCATGATCTCGCCATCACGGGTGACAACTCCATTGTGTCCTTCCTCCCAGAGTGCTAAGAACCTTGGTGTGATCCTAGACAACACCCTGTCGTTCTCAACAACATGCAAGGCGTGGACCCGTTCCTGTAGGTTCATGCTCTTACAACATTCGCAGGAGTACGACCCTTGCCTCACACCAGGAAGCGGCGCCAGGTCCTAATCCAGGCCATTGTCATCTCCCCGTCTGATTACTGCAACTCGCTGTTGGCCTGGCTCCCTGCCTGTGCCATTAAACCCCTACAACCATCCAGAACGCCGCAGCCCGTCTGGTGTTCAACCTTCCCAAGTGTCTCTTCACGTCACCCCGCTCCTCCGCTCTCTCCACTGGCTTCCAGTTGAAGCTCGCATCCGTTACCAAGACCATGGTGCTTGCCTACGGAGCTGTGAGGGATGGCACCTCCGTACCTTTAGGCTCTGATCAGGCCCTACACCCAAACAAAGGCACTGCGTTCATCCACCTCTGGCCTGCTCGCCTCCCTACCTCTGAGAGTACAGTCCCGCTCAGCCCAGTCAAAAACTGTTCGCTGCTCTGGCACCCCAATGGTGGAACAAACTCCCTCACGACCCAGGTCAGCGGAGTCAATCACCACCTTCCGGAGACACCTGAAACCCACCTCTTTAAGGAATACCTAGGATAGGATAAAGTAATCCTTCTAACCCCCCCCCCCCCCCCCCCCCCCCCCCCCCTTAAAAGCGACCTGTCAGGTAGGACGCAATCCAAGCGTGGGCCGCGCCGGAGATGCCCAACTCGGAGAGGGTGGAGAGGAGGATCTGATGGTTCACAGTGCTGTAATTTCTTAACAGTTCACCTGATATAGATGAAAAAAGAATGTCAAATCTAAAGTGCTGGAGTACAGAGACAATTTTTTTTATTATTGTCACTGTACTTTTGGAGCTCACTGTATAGTATTGTGGGTGTGCATAGAGTCAGTGCAAGATAGGGTCAGTGCAGATAGTCCGGGTAACCATTGAATTGGCTATTTAGCAGTCTTATACATTATTTACCATTAATTTCTATTGTGCACAAAATAATCAGAAACCCAACGACCTAGCTGTCTTTTTTAAAATATATATTTTTAACTAGGCAAGTCAGTTAAGAACAGATTCTTATTTACAATGACAGCCTACACCGACCAAACCCGGACGACGCCTGGCCAATTGTGCGCCGCCCTATGGTACTCCCAATCACAGCCGGTTGTGATCCTGCCTGGAATCAAACCAGGGTGTCTGTAGTGACGCCTCAAGCACTGAGATGCAGTGCCTTAGACCGCTGCGCCGCTTGGGAGCCCCGAGTCTTATGGCTTGGGGGTAGAAGCCTGTTGGTCCGAGAGCCGATGCTCCTGTACTTTTTGACGGACGGTAGCAGAGTGAACAGTCTATGGCTTGGGTGACTGGAGTCTTGGACCATTTTCAGGCCTTTCTCTGACACCGCCTGATATAGAGGTCGTGGATGGCAGGGAGCTCGGCACCAATGATGTACTCGACTGTCCACATCACCCTCTGTAGCACTTTGTGGTTGAGGGCGGTGCATTTGCCATATCAAGCGGTAATGCAGCCAGTCAAGATGCTCTCGATGGTGCAGCTGTAGAACTTTTTGAGGATCTTTTCAGCCTCCTGAGGTGGAAGAGGTGTTGTCGTGCCCTCTTCACGACTGTGTGGGTGTGTGTGGACCATGTTAAGTCCACACCATGTTAAGTCCACATTCAAGTTGGCGTGATGTGGACGCCAACTTGAATCTCTCGATCCGCTTCTCCCCTCTTTCTCCTGTAGTCCACGATCAGCTCCTTGGTCTTACTGACGTTGAGAGAGAGGTTGTTATCCTGGCACCGTACTGCTAAGTCTCTGACCTCCTCCTTGTAGGCTGTCTCATCGCCGTTGGTGATCAGGCCTACCACCGTCGTGTCGTCAGCAAACTTGATGGTGTTGGAGTCGTGCATGGCCACGCAGTCGTGGGTGAACAGGGAGAGCATCTTTTCCTATGGTCATTGTTATTGTCAGACTCGTGGCCTCACTAATGACTACTGTAAATCAGTAGTAAATCCATAGTGGTTGCCCGATGACACAGATTACCAATGTGACTTGTGAGTCAGTTGTCTACTTGGTAAAAATCTCAATATTGTATGACAGTGGTTCCCAACTCCAGTCCTCGAGGACCCCCAACAGCACACATTTTTGTTGTAGCCCAGGACAAAAAACACCTGATTCTACTTATTGAGGGCCTGATGATTAGTTGCCAAGTTGAATCAGGTGTGCTTCACAACACAACAGGCAGCAGCACAACATGGTAGCAGCACAAACATGGTACAAACATTGTTAGGCACAGACAACAGCACGAAGGGCAAAAGGTACAGACAACATTACATCACACGAAGCAGACACAAGTGTCAGTATGAGTGTCCATGATTGACCCTTTCAATATAGAGATGGAGACAATACTGTACAGTTTGAGTGTTTTTTGCAGCTCGTTCCAGTCGCTAGCTGCAGCAAACTGAAAAGTGGAGATCTTTTTACACAATGTGACTGACAGAACGGGTGTTGTATGTTTAGCTTTTAAGACAAAATCTGTGGAGGGGCTGAGTATAAGACTGTATCAGCTGCATATAAATGGATGAGAGAGCTTCCTACTACCGGCTTAATCTGGCTCTAAATCTGAATGTGTGTTTCTGTGTGTGGTGTCAAACAGGATGTGGGGCCTCTAAACTGCTCTGCTCTCTTAAAAAATTCTCAGTCATTAGCCAGCCTTTAAAACAACCTTTTGTGTGGTATTGTACAGTGCAGTACAGGGGTGTGGTCAGGGTTTCCTATTTTACCACTCACCAAAAACTTGAGCTTTTCGCATCACAACCCAGTGCAGCAATATTCTCCAGCTGATTATTACCCACATTTTCTATGGCCTTGGCATGTCGTAGGTTGACAGTTTCAAATTTGAACAGTTGGAAAATGTGTAAAATGCGGGCCCCACCACAAATGTACAACCCTCGGCCCTCCCTCTTCTCTACTGAAGCTAGAGCTATTTTCCTATGAGACAAAGATGAGCTTTGTCAGTGTTAGCCTAGTGTTTGGACTTCACTTCAACACAGCCAGGACATTTGGAAGTGAGAAATGTTGTCCACCAAAAGGCATCTGCCGCTTTTGATTAAAAAAATTGTGGTATAGTCAAGGACATGAATAAAAGAAGCACACATCTTACTGAAGTGGCTCAACACAGACTCAGTTCTCTGAAGTGATATAACCATACAATGGGGTGGTTGTGTCCTCTACAATCTTTCCTACACATGATCTAAGCCTAAGGTAGCTGGAATTAAATGACAAGCTAGTGTCCTGAGGGGAGGGAACCAAAGCACAGGATTCAGAGAAAGCAATGAGATATGCCGTAATCAATTTCAAAAATAATTTGTGACAAAATACTGAATATTAAAGTTAGCAAATATCTTACATGATCATGTGAAATAAAATAACATCTGTCTCCTGTCTCCTCTCCTCTCCCACCGTCTGTACCTCAGCTTGGAAAAATAGTAGGGAGGGAGACTTCCTCGTGGCTAGACCATCTCTCTGTGTGTGTGTGTGTGTGTGTGGGAGGGAGGGAGGGAGGGAGGCAGAGCCACACATAGCCAGCACAGGGGCAGGCAGGCTGCTTCCGTGTCTTGATCCGTGTGTGTGAAGACCACTACAGCAGCTGAACTGCTCTTGGCCCTGCTGCTCTTTCTCAGTGCCTCTCTGAACCAGAGGTCTGGCTGTCACATTGCTCTCTAGTCGCAGTGCTTTGTGTGTAGTCTGTCCAGCTCAACTCTGGCTGGAGTCAGTGCCTCTATAGTGGGAGGTACTGTTTACAGGGCAGGGTCAGCTTCTGGGAAGGAGTCATCAAAACMCTTTGTGAGTGAGGCTGCTCAAGACCAGTGCGTTTTGTTTCTGTGAGTACACTTCTTCTCTCCCTCTGCCTAGCCCTAGCCTAAGTGTTACTGTTTTGAGCAATGTTTTAGATATCTTACAGGGGCATGGGAAACTCAGAGCATTGGAGGCTTTGAACAGGAAACTTTGAAGTCATTTGAGGCTTGAGAAAAGTTGTAGGAAACCGTTGAACTTGAAAATGTATGTTTTTTTATGACCATATCCGTAAATCTGTTATAGAACAAATATCCACAGATCTTTTAACATTCTACCAGTAAATTTTTTTATCTGAAGTCACTGCTATAATACTAATGTTGTTTGTCATAGTTCTCCAGCAGTTCCTCTCCTTTGGACTCTAGGTTATTTAAAGACTACATTATTTAAAGACTAAGGCAGCGGCTACTCTTCCTGGGRTCCAAACAGAAAACAAAACACAACAAATAAAAGACATAMTATACATACCACTACATAATACAATTAAAATACATAATACAATTAAAATGCATAATACAAAATATATAAAAATGTCTCTCTTCACAGTCCTTGTGGTGCCGTAAGGTGTTCTTTTATCTGTGTTTTTTAATCTGTTTTTATTGCTTGCTTGAGTTACCTGGGGTGGCAGAGAGTTCCATGTAGTCATGGTGCTGTTTAATACTGTGCGTTTCCCAGCCTCTGTTCTGGACCTGGGGACTGTGAAGAGACCTCTGGTTGCATGTCTTGTGTTGTATGGATGAGTGTCTGAACTGTGTGCCAACTGTTTGAACAGACAGTTCAGCACCTTTAACATATCAACACCTCGCACAAAGACCAATAGTGATGCGATCAATCTCTCCTCAACTTTGAGCCAGGAGAGATTGACATGCATACCACTAACATTCGCCCTCCGTGTACATCTACACTACCGTTCAAAAGTTTGGGGTCACTTAGAAATGTCCTTGTTGTTCAAAGAAAAGCAAATGTTTTGTCCATTAAAATAACATCAAATTGATCAGAAATACAGTGTAGACATTGTTAATGTTGTAAATGACTATTGTAGTTGGAAACGCCAGATTCTTTATGGAATATCGACATAGGCGACAGAGGCCCATTATCAGCAGCCATCACTCCTGTGTTCCAATGGCACGTTGTGTTAGCTAATCCAAGTTGATCATTTTAAAAGGCTAATTGATCATTGGATAAGAGCGTCTGCTAAATGACTTAAATGTAAATGTTAGGTTTATGTCCCGTCCTACATCCTGATATTACCAAATGCTGACCACTAGATGGTGCTGTTCCAGCTATTGGGTGAACTATCCTTTTATCATTAAAAAATGTATCACAGAATAGCAGGAACAGAACCAGTTAGTGGTCAGAACCTGGTAATATCAGGATGTAGGATAGGAGATAAACCTAACAACTTCAATGAATATTTTTTTGTGAACAGGTGAAAAAAACRTCAAGTTCACTGAGAATACATTAGCCTACATTATGATGAAGAAACAATACTCCGAACCGCAGCTCCATACTACTTGTCAGATATAGAGAACTGATACGGTTTACTTGCCTGTTGCTCACCCCTGAATTAGAAGATGTCTCAGAAGTGTTTCACTCACATCTTAATCCCAAACTGATAAGAAATGTCTGTTGGCACAAGCATTCCTTATCTAAACTCAGCAGCCTTTTGGATTGTTGTTAGCCCAACAGATGTAGGATCTTAATTTGATCACACACGAACGTGTAGTGTATTCAAGGTTTAAAATGCTTTCTAAAGTTTGTAATTTCCACTTTAAAATGTCAGACTTGATTTTCCCAAACAAAAAATTTATCAACTCCTACMRAAATGTCTGTTAATTATAATCCACATAATATTTCAAATTTACAGGATTATTTTCATGCTATATCAGACTGGCTCAAATTATGACCCTACATCTGTATGTCTAAGTATTGCAACAGAAAACCCCATAAGATCTCTGTATTTGTAGTGTCTTTACATCGCCTAGCTGTCATAGCCAATGTAATTAGGGAAGAACAACCCAATAGTTAGGGCAGTGGCTTTGGTAACTATAAATCATATTGTACTTTTTAATTTGTGGATATGCTGCTGACCAAATTCCATATTTAGCCTAGCTTTCCCATAAACCCATTTAGCTACATTACTCATATTTCCTGAGAAATATTGTATGTTTTTTGAAAATGTTTGAAGCAAAATGAGGGAAACCGCTGTCATCAGGAAGACAATAACATTTTGTAAAATGCCTCTTGCTATCTCTCTTTATCTCTCCCTCTCGATCTCTTTCTAAGACATTGGGTTTGTTGTAATTAGGTCATTTTGATGTAGGACACACTCCCAGTGCGGTAGGCCTAATTGTCCTTCTGTCTCTGCTGAGGAACAATAAAGGTTGTCTTTACATAACTGTGTCCCGGCAGTAGGAAAACTAAACCTTGAGTCATGCGCTACTATGAAGGTGAAAACAAATTAAGCCCATGTGTTTCTGTCAGGGTACTACTGAGACAAGGTCAGTGTTTTCATAGAGAGTTTTACACATAGTGAAGTACTTTTAAAACATCTTAGCTGATAGCCTATGTTCACAGAGAAAGACTTAACTCGTTGTGACTATTCAATAGACATTACCTCAGTGTTTGCTTCCTCAATTTCTGCCATTTCACCTTTAAAAGCAGCTCTTAGCTTTTCCTCAATTTTGTCTCACTTCCTCATCTTGGAGTTCCGAACATGTCCTAGAAACATTGAACATGTTTTACTAACCTGGATATGATTTATACATGTGACAATGGTTAGGCCTATCTAGCTGAGGTACATTACCAGACTTGTCTGTGGAAAGGCCAGTGAGGATGGATGATATTGGGCAACATCATATGACGGGACACACACACGCACGCACGCACGCACGCACTCACTCACGCACGCACGCACGCACGCACGCACGCACGCACGCACGCACGCACGCACAGATAATCAGATAAGGCTGTAAGAATCTGCAGGCTTTCTCTAATTACAGTTCGATGTTAAAAAGGTAGCAGTGGGAACTTTTCTAAGGAGACAACCACCTTCTATCAATTAGCAGACCTGGGTTCAAAGGAGTCAAATAGTATTTGAGGTCTATGAAAAACTAGGTGCACATGATTGAACTTTCCCGGCATAATGGAACTAAGGGAAAAGTCCCAAAAGTGCAAACCCTTGCACACCTGGAACTCTAGGCCAGCTCAAACTATTTGAAAGATTTAAAATACCATTTGAACTCAGATCTGGGTAGATGGTTTTGCTCTGAAGCCAGCTTGTTTAATTCCTGCTCAGGCTGCCTGTCATTATACACCCATGGAGGTTGTGAGAAAGACTGGGCTAAAATAGGATGCGGGCTGCTTGTACAATGTCACGTTAAATGTGCTAAATGCCTTGCAGCGTTAGAGGTAGACTAATTGTTAATGTTTGAAGAACACATCCATCCAGCAATTTATTGCTATTTAGTTCATTGTAGGGTTTAAGTACCTCGGAGAACCACTCAATTTGATTCTAAATGGACTTCTTGCAATGTAAATGTTAACTTGAGGTCTATACTGTGTGCTGCAGTAAGTAGGGTAAACGCTGAGGAAAATGCTGCAAGAATGATAATAATTTAGATCAGAGAGTGGGGGGGGGGTGTCTGCACTCAGCCGACCCCTTTTATTGATGGAGGACACCAAAGTGTCGGGTATCTCCGTTCACAGGCACTCTCACTCTAACGTTGTGTGAGTGGGTTATGCGTGCGTGTTAGTCAGTAATGATTGGGATACCCTTCCCTGAGACCTCACCTCCCCACCTTGGTTCAAATCAATGAGTCAGTTCCACAGCGAGCAGTGGTACAGGTCATTACAGTAAAGAGTAGGGAAGTGCAGTCAGTGGCTTTCCAAGCTAAGAGCACTTAGTTTCCTTCAGTCAATAACCACCTGCCTTTTCCACACCCACTTGCCTATATCTTCTTTCATTATTCTGAATTTTTCCACTATGTCTGTAATTTGTCACTAATAGACTTTGGTCCCTGTGCTGGTCCCTGTGCTTTTTCATCGATCTCACAAACATTTTAATTGTATTTTGACACCAAGCCACTCCTGTCTTTTTTTCAGTATAATAGCCTACTTTGAATCCCAACTGCAGTAAGGGATGGTATTGTATTGTTTACTTTTTTTGTGCTTCAAAATGAGATGTTACATGATTGAATTCCAATTTGCGTATTCCCCTAGCTAAGTGAATCCAAACCACCTACCACCAACTAGTGTACTGTGATCTGGGTGTGTTGTGTTACATTTGATTTCCCAGTCCCAGTGGTGTCGAAGGATATCTGATTGGACAGGAGGCTGTGTTTTCTCAGTTCTGTAACAGAAAGTGTCCTGACCAGCGGGGGGCTGATAGTCTCACTTCCTCAGCTGCCCTCTCACTCTGCTCAGACTACCTACTGTTGACTTGTGTCTTGTATGTCATGGCACAGGCTGAAATGCCATCAGTGGCAGCACCATATCCTCTAACCACCCCTTCACTTTGGACTCTCTCTTCTCTCAGATACATAGGCCCTTTCTCTTTACAACTGTACCAAATGTACCCAAGGTCTACTTGATTAGATGTAGGACTCTTTTCCTGTACATTATTTTGATGTGGATCTGGAATACTATGTCTACTACTGAGGGCCATGTTTAATAGTTTTTATTGAAATAGGCTAAATAGAGTAAACCCGTACTGAAATCATTTCATTTAAACCAGCAGAGGTCATAATGACTGAAGCATTTTTGTCATACCCATGTATCCATAATAATATGTATACCCTGTTCTCTCTCTCTCTCTCGTAGGCTGCAGGTATAGCAGACAGAGCCATGCTGAAAGGGGGTTCCGCCAAGGCGGGGCTGCCCAAGCCAGGGCTTCAGGAGAGGGCCAAGCAAGTCTCCCTCGCCCTCTCTACCACCACCTCCACCACAGCTACAGGCATCAAGACATCCAGGTCCTCCAACACCCTGGCCACAGACCTGCGCCTCAGCAGGGTGAGTTATACCAGACAGGAGAGTAACTTCACACCACTGAACACACCCAACATCTCCTTAATGAATGGTGGGAGGTTGGAAGTGGGACAGGTGGGAAGGAGATGGGGGAAGTTACCACCCCTTTACTTTGTCTAAGAGCCATTCTGTTCATTTGGATAATTGATCATGTTCAATTGCATTAGTCTACCTCTGCATCTCCTGCATACACTCTGACCTCGGTTGGGTGTCACAAAGCATAGACTGACAACATATCTCACTATAGTACAGATTGAGTGCTATTACAATTTCATACTAGTAGATTGAGTAGTTTACTAGTAGTTTTCCAATTGGTGAGGTAATCTGTGGTTTCCTAATCCCTGACTGTGTCAAGCCTGCTCCCGCTCCCCCTCTCTGGCACTCGAAGGCAC
Organism: Salvelinus sp. IW2-2015; assembly: GCF_002910315.2. Taxonomy (NCBI): domain Eukaryota; kingdom Metazoa; phylum Chordata; class Actinopteri; order Salmoniformes; family Salmonidae; genus Salvelinus; species Salvelinus sp. IW2-2015. The sequence goes on along the minus strand of NC_036863.1, from coordinate 22,572,505 downwards.
CAGGCGGCCCATCATTACGCACACCTGTCACCATTGTTACGCGCATCAGCGCTTCATGGGACTCACCTGGAGTCTACTACTTTATTGATTGCCTCCTCTATATTTGTCACTTCCTCAGTTTCTTCCCCGTGTCTACATTAATGTCGTTTTGTTCCCCCGTCCAGATGCTGTTCTTGTTTTGTTATATGTCCTTTTGTCCATTAAATCTTCACTTCCTGTACTTGCTTCTCGTCTCCCAGCGTCTGTCCTCACAGACTGTATGTTGTATGTGTGTCTTATAGCTGAAGAGAGCCAGTAGTGATGACACCCTGGCCAAGCCTACCCTGGGGGCAGTAGCCACAGGCTCCCGAATGAAGAAGACTGTCACTACAGGGGCCATCTCTGACCTGGCCGACGCGAGACCTCGCAGCCTCTCAGGTAGGGGACCATAGACTGTAGGGGTGGCAGGTAGCCTAGTGGTTAGAGTGTTGGGCCAGTAACCGAAAGGTTGCTAGATCAAATCCCTGAGCTGCCAAAGAAAAAACTGCCGTTCTGCCCCTGAACAAGGCAGTTAACCCGCTGTTCCCAGGCCGTCATTGTAAATAAGAATTTGTTCTTAACTGACTTGCCTAGTTAAATAAAGGTACATTTTTAAATAAAATAGATCAGTACACACAGACCACACACACAAGACTCACCATAATTGTTTATGGTTATATTCAAATATATTATTTATGCAATGTATTCATAGTAAAATAACTTAACTTATCGCATTTTATCTAATCTTATCTACTACTACTACTACAATGTAATTCAACATGGGTACAGTGCATTCACAGATTAGCTTCCAGTTTCTCCATTACTTCATTAGAAAAGAGCCACTGGTTTTAGAACTCACAAGCCCAAGCCTTTTTCCTCTCTTCTTGTATGAGTCTATCTAGGGTCTGTTTCTGTAAAAGAGAAACCTGTGCCTCACCTCCTTGTACAAGTCGACCAACTCTGCTTCTGCTCAGGCAGGTGCTGGCTGTGCTCAAGGATCATAGCCATGTGTCTGAGCTGATACGTCCAGTACGGCTCGCACTGACAGAGACCCGGGCCGTTTGCCTCCATTGGTGCTCTGCATGCCATTCATGGTCCAGCCTAGCCTGTACATATCGCTGGATATACAGATGTAGGATCTTAATTTGATCACTCTTTTGTAGTGTATTCAAGGTTTAAAAAGGCTTCTAAAGTTTGTAATTTCCACTTTAAAATGTCAGACTTGATTTGCCCTAATGGAAAATGTATCAACCCCTACAAAAAWATCCAATAATTATAATCCACATAATAGTTCACATTTTCTGTTGCTGCAGGATTATATTCCTGCCATAGCAAACTGGCTCAAATTAAGATCTGTGTCCTCCCGAGTGGCGCATTGGTCTAATGCTGTATCGCAGTGCTAGTTCTGCCACTAGAGATTCTGGGTTTGAGTCCAGGCTCTGTCGCAGCCGGCCGCGACCGGGAGACCGATGGGGTGGGGCACAATTGGCCCATCGTCGTCCGGGTTAGGGAGGGATGTCCTTGTCCCATCGCGCATTAGCGACTCCTGTGGCAGGCCGGGCTCAGTGCACGCTGACACGTTCGCCAGGTGTACGGTGTTTCCGCTGACACATTGGTGCGGCTGGCTTCCGGGTTAAGTGGGCATTGTGTCAAGAAGCAGTGCGGCTTGGTTGGGTTGTGTTTCGGAGGACGCACGGCTCTCGACCTTCGCCTCTCCCGAGTCCGTATGGGAGTTGCAGCAACGAGACAAGACTGTAACTACCAATTGGATACCACGAAATTGGGGAGAAAAAGGGGTAAAAAATTWAATAATTAGAACTGGATCGATCATAGCAAAAGCAAATCAGACTTGTAGTCTTGAGGTTGTTGCCACCAAAACGGAGTTCCAATCAACATTTACGGCTAACTACCAAACATTCTAAACTTTAAACATTCCATTGAAGTTGTTCTATTCAATTGTGATATCATCTTATTCAAATATCAGTGTATTCGTATGATTTAGAATCACCATGGAAATTAAATAGAATGGTTTTAAATCAACACTGACTCTGAGCAACAAACATTCAAAATTCAAACATTCTATCATGCTTGGTTTGATAGATACGGTAAAAGAGTCAATGGAATGCAGACTGTTCCATTGACCAGATTGGCACACATTCAACAAATCTGATCTAACTAAGTGGATAATTGTCAAATCTGTCATGATTTATGTGTTGTAACAGACCCACAATGTGGTTACTTAAGTCTGATTTGGATATATTTGACTGTTTTCGCTGCATAAAATGTTGAAGTTTTCAGGATTAGAAGAAGTGGCTGCTAAATGCCAACTCCTGTTCATATAAGCTGGTTAGCATAGCTAGCATACAGAAATTGGTGATGTTGGTAAATCGTTTTTTAACTGTAATGCAGTTGACTGGTGACGATGACATGAACATGTGTTGGAGTTGACTTCCATACAAGCATTATACTCCGATTTCTACGTAGACAGTGCATTCAGAAAGTATTCAGACCCCTTGACTTTTTCCATATTTTGTTATGTTACAGCCTTTTTCTAATATTAATTAAATTATTTTTTCCCCTCATCAATCTACACACAATACCCGATAATGACAAAGCAAAAACAGGTTTGTAGAAATTTTAGCAAATGTATATAAAAAAACGGAAATATCACATTTACATAAGTATTCAGACCCTTTAATCAGTACTTTTTTGAAGCACCTTTAACAGCGATTACAGCCTCTTCTTGGGTATGACGCTACAAGCTTGWCACACCTTTATTTGGGGAGTTTCTCCCATTCTTCTCTGCAGATCTTCTCAAGCTCTGTCAGGTTGGATGGGGAGCATCGCTGCACAGCTATTTTCAGGTTTCTCTCGAGAGATGTTTGATCGGGTTCAAGTCCGGGCTCTGGCTGGGTCACTCAAGAACATTCAGAGACTTGTCCTGAAGCCACTCCTGAGTTGTCTTGGGTGTGTGCCTAGGTTCATTGTCCTGTTGGAAGGTGAACCTTTGCCCCAGTCTGAGGTCCTGAGCACTCTGGAGCAGGATCTCTCTTTAATTTGCTCCGTTCATCTTTCCCTCGATCCTGACTAGTCTCCCAGTCCCTGCTGCTGAAAAACATTGTCACCGCATGATGCTGCCACCACCATGCTTCACCGTAGGGATGGTGCCAGGTTTCCTCCAGACGTGACACTTGGCATTCAGGCCAAAGAGTTCAATCTTGGTTTCATCAGACCAGAGAATCTTGTTTCTCATTGTCTGAGAGTGCATTAGGTGCCTTTTGGCAAACTCCAAGCGGGCATCATGTGTCTTTTACTGGGGAGTTGCTTCCGTCTGGCAAGGCTACCATAAAGGCCTGATTGGTGGAGTGCTGCAGAGATGGTTGCCCTTCTGGAAGTTTCTCACATCTCCACAGATGAACTCTGGAGCTCTTTCAGAGTGACCATCGAGTTCTTGGTCACCTCCCTGACCAAGGCCCTTCCCCCCCGATTGCTCAGCCTGGCTGGGCAGCCAGCTGTAGGAAGAGGTTTGGTTGTTCCAAACTTCTTCCATTTAAAAATGATGGAGACCACTGTGTTCTTGGGGACCTTCAATGCTGCAGACATTTTTTGGTACCCTTCCCCAGACCTGTTCCTTGACACAATCCTGTCTCGGAGCTCTACAGACAATTATTTTGAACTCATGGCTTGGTTTTTGCTCTGACATACACTGTCAACTGTGGGACCTTATATAGACAGGTGTGTGCCTTTCCAAATCATGTCCAATCAATTGAATTTACCGCAGGTGGACTCCAATCAAGTTGTAGAAACATCTCAAGGATGATCAATGGGAACAGGATGCACCTGAGCTCAGTTTCGAGTCTCATAGCAAAGGGTCTGAATACTTAAGTGAATAAGATATTTCAGTTTATTATTTGTAATAAATTAGCAACATTTTCTAAACCTGTTTTCGCTTTGTCATTATGGGGTATTATGTATTTTATACATTTTAGAATAAGGCTATAACATAACAACATGCGGGAAAAGGGAAGGTGTCTGAATACTTTCTGAATGCACTGTAAACAATAGCCTAAATGTAGGGTACTTTTGCTGGGGAGCAATGAGGAGATTTGGGATCTTTCCCCCATGGCCCTTTTCGCCACGAGTTTCCATGGCAATTCCATTGTTTTAGTCGAGTTTGATTGACCTCTTTACTGCATCTATTGTTGATATTGCACCACACACACTCACAATCACAGTTCCATTTTACTTCCTCTTTAATTGTTAACCTTATAAAACAATTTTCCACCTGAAAATAAAATGTCAACTCTGGGTCCTTCCTACATAGAGTAAATGAATGGCCAAGTATCAATATTATTCTGATATATCACTGCTTCCTATCAAATATTGTAGTTGGCTTCTTATATGCTCAGTCGTCTGTCTGTGAAATAATCACACACAGTGCGGTGACGTACAGTACAGGTCAAAAGTTTGGACACTCATTCTTTATTGTTACTATTTTCTGCATTGTAAAATAATAGTGAAGATGTTAAAACTATGAAATAACCCATATGGAATCATGTAGTAACCAAAAAAGTGTTAAACAAATCAAAACAGATTTTAGATTCTTCAAAGTAGCTACCCTTTTATTTGATGACAGCTTTGCACACTCTTGGCATCCTCTCAACCAGCTTCACCTGGAATGTTTTTCCATCAGTATTGAAGCAGTTCCCACATATGCTGAGCACTTGTTGGCTGCTTTTCCTTCACTCTGCGGTCTGACTCATCCCAAACCATCTCAATTGGGTTGAGGTTGGGTGATTGTGGAGGCCAGGTCATCTGATGCAGAACTCCATCACTCTCCTTGATCAAATAGCCCTTACACAGCCTGGAGGTGTGTTGGGTCATTGTCCTGTTGAAAAACAAATGATAGTCCCACTAAGGGCAAACCAGATGGGATGGCGTATCACTGCAGAATGCTGTGGTAGCCATGCTGGTTAAGTGTGCCTTGAATTCTAGATAAATCAACGACAGTGTCACAAGCAAAATACCCTAACACCATCACACCTCCTACTCCATGCTTCACGGTGGGAAACACACATGCGGAGATCATCTGTTCACCTACTCTGCGTCTCCCAAAGACCCAGCGGTTGGAACCAAAAATCTCAAATTTGGACTCATCAGACCAAAGGACAGATTTCCACCGGTCTAATGTCCATTGCTTGTGTTTCTTGGCCCATGCAAGTCTCTTCTTCTTATTGGTATTCTTTAGTATTGGTTTCTTTGCAGCAATTCGACCATGAAGGCCTGATTCACGCAGTCTCCTCTGAACAGTTGATGTTGAGATGTGTCTGTTACTTGAACTCTATGAAGCATTTATTTAGGCTGCAATTTCTGAGGATGGTAACTCTAATGAACTTATCCTCTGCAGCAGAGGTAACTCTGGGTCTTCCTTTCCTGTTGCGGTCCTCATGAGAACCAGTTTCATCATAGCGCTTGATGGTTTTTGTGACTGAACTTGAAAAAACTTTCAAAGTTCTTGAAATGTTCCGCATTGACTGACCTTCATGTCTTAAAGTAATGATGGACTGTCGTTCCTCTTTGCTTATTTGAGCTGTTCTTGCCATAATATGGACTTGGTCTTTTACCAAATAGGGCTACATTGTATATACCAACCCTACCTTGTCACAACACAACTGATTGGCTGAAACGCATTAAGAAGGAAAGAAATTCCACAAATGAACTTTTAACAAGRCCAGGTGAAGCTGGTTGAGAGAATGCTAAGAGTGTGCAAAGTTGTTGTCATCAAGGAAAATGGTGGCTACTTTGAAGAATTTCAAATATTAAATATATTTTGATTTGTTTAACACTTCTTTGGTTATGTGTTATTTCATAGTTTGATGTCTTCACTATTATTCTACAATGTAGAAAATAGTAAAAATAAAGAAAAACCCTTGAATGAGTAGGTGTGTCCAAACTTTTGACTGGTACTGTAAGTATTCAAACTGGAGACCTGATTCACACCTGCGTCAATGCTTTGTTGAAATACCTTAGGCAGCGATTACAGCTGTAAATCTTTCTGGGTGAGTCTATAAGAGTTTTCCACACCTGGATTGTGCAATATTTGCCCATTATTCTTGTCAAAATTCTTCAAGGTTGTTGATTATTGCTAGAAAACCATTTTCAGGTCTTGCCATAGATTTTCAAGTAGATTAGGGTCAAAACTGTAACTCGGCCACTCAGGAACATTCACTGTCTTCTTGTTAAGCAACTCCAGTGCAGATTTGGCTTTGTGTTTTAGGTTATTGTCCTGCTGAAAGAACAATTCATTGCCCTGTGTCTGCTGGAAAGCAGACTGACTGAACCAAGTTTTCCTCTAGGATTTTGCCTGTGCTTAGCTCCATTACGTTTCTTTTTTTCCTGAAAAACTCCCTAGTCCTTAACAATTACAAGCATACCCATAACATGATGCAGCCACCACTATGCTTGACAATATGGAGAGTGGTACTCATGCGTTTTATTTGCCCCAAACGTAACACTTTGTATTCAGGACAAAAAGTGAATTGCTTTGCCAATTTCTTTGCAGTATTACTTTACTGCTGCCTTGTTGCAAACAGGATGTATGTTTTGGAGTATTTTTATTCTGTAAAGGCTTCCTTTTCCCTCTGTCAATTAGGTTAGTATTGTGGAGTAACTACAATGTTGTTGATCCATCCTCAGTTTTCTCCTATCACAGCCATTAAAAACTMTGTAACTGTTTGGCCTCAAGTCACCATTGTGCTCATGGTGAAAACCCTGAGCGGTTTCCTTCCTCTCCAGCAACTGACGCCTATATCTTTGTAGTGACTGCGTGTATTTACACACCATCTAAAGTGTAATTAATAACTTCACTATGCTCAAAGGAAATATTCCATTTCTGCTTTTTAAATTTTTTGCATTAGAAAACCTCCCTGGTCTTTGGGGTTGAATCAGTGTTTGAAATTCACTACTCGACTGACGGACCTTACTATAACAATACAGGGCGAGACCCAGATGCAGACACGGGAGGCAGATGGTTTGAGTCTCTGATATTTATTATAATCCAAGGGGCAGGCAAGAGACAGGTCATGGACATGCAAAAGATCAGAAACCAGGTCAGAGTCCAGGAGGTACAGAGTGGCAGGCAGGCTCGAGGTCAGAGCAGGCAAAATGGTCAGGCAGGCAGGCTCAGAATCAGGTCAGGCAAGTGTCAAAACTGGGAGGACTAGAAAAACAGAGATAAGGAAAAAGCAGGAGCACGGAAAAACACGCTGGTTGATTTGACAAGACGAACTGGCAACAGACAAACAGAGAACACAGGAATAAATACCCTGTGACTAATGGGGAAAACAGGTGACACCTGAAGATGGGTGGAGACAATCATAAAGGCAGGTGAAACAGATCAGGGCGTGACACTTACAGATAATTGTATATGTGGGGTACAGAGATGAGGTAGTCATTCAAAAATAATTTTAAACACTATTATTGCACACAGAGTGAGTCCATGCAACTTATGTGACTTCTTAAGCAAATTTGTACTCCTGAACTTATTTAGGCTTGCCATAACAAAGGGGTTGAATACTTATTGACTCAAGACATTTCAGCTTTTCATTTTTAAGTCATTTGTATTTAAATAAAAACATAATTACACTTTGACATTATGGGGTATTGTGTGTAGGCTACTGAAAAAAAATCTAAATTTAAACCATTTTAAATTCAGGCTGTAACACAACAAAATGGGGAAAAGATCAAGGGGTGTGAATACTTTCTGAAGGCATGGAGTTATAGGGTTATAGGGTGAAATGTCCCTTGATGGACACTAGAGGGCCATAGATCATCACTCTGATTTCCCGTAACTGCTCAAGGTCCAGAACACAAGCCGCCACTTTCCCCGAAATCCCCTCTTTATTTTCCATAACTGTTCTGTGTCTCGCTGGCCTGTTGGGATCCAGGTAGTTGTCTGATAGTCTTATGGCTCTTAAAGTTTCTGGGGCAAAACCTGACACAGTGAGTGTACATTCTTATCGTCTGCCCCTCTAACAACCCCTGATTAGCTCTCTGAACTGTGGCCATTTGTTCTGTCATGATACAGAAATTAGGACTTATTTTTCAATAGCAGCTATAATGGAAAGGGAAAGAATGCTCATCATTGTGACATTTTAATTATTTTGATGTTTTACTGTTCAAGTGCTGTGTGTGTGTGTGTGTGTGTGTGTGGTGTGTGTGTGTGTGGTGTGTGTGTGTGTGTGTGTGTGTGTGTGTGTGTGTGTGTGTGTGTGTGTGTGTGTGTGGTGTGTGTGTGTGTGTGTGTGTGTGTGTGTGTTGTGGTTGGTTGTTGTTAGTGAGTTACACACTCAGGTGTTTAGTGTTAGGGATTGTCAGTCAGTCACATGGGTGACAATGAGGCCCTGGAACAAAAGAACACCCAGTGCTCAGTATGTTTGACTGTGTTTGAACCTCAACAACAACCTCAGCAAATTAACCCGGTCCTCTGTCATTGTGACAGTATAATACTGTAACTGTATCACACATTCACCCACAGGACACATACTGGACACATCAATCATAAAGATAGATCTCTCAATTGCAGCAGTCATCCATTGTAGGCTGCATTTTCTAAACATTTTGGCTATTTTACTTTGCTCAGACTTTTGTTCATCACACAGTTAAACCAGGCTCCACTCCTCTAATTAATTTGTGTGAATAACAAACTAAACACTTAGGCCTAGCTGTTATATAAACCCTGTCTGTGTTTTGACTGAACTAAGCATAAGGTCTTTGAAAGTAGAATTAAAAAGTGGAGTGTTTGATTGTTTACAGGGTCCCAGTCTGAAGTATGTTGTTGCTGCTGATGCTGCGTCAGAGGAGGTTACTTCTTTATACAGCCTGCTGTTGTTTAGTCTGCTGCCTGTCTGTCTTTGCTGCTGTTTTTGCTTGGCTGGCTGCTCATTTCAACAGAAAACGTGTAGGTGCGTGTGTGCATGTGCTGTGCCTACCCTCCAGTGTGGGTGTGGCCGGCCAGGCAGGGCATAACTGAATTAACTGAGCAATATTTAGTCTCACAATGTGGARGAACGCTGTGCTATTTCATGGGTTTGGCAGCATTGTGTGTGAATACCACTGAATAGGGTGGAGCAGCCAGGAGCTGATCACACTTGGCCTACTTTAACTATCTTTTACTGACTGGCTGACTTTACCTCAGGTTAAGGTTGGTAGAACTCAGTAGACTTGTTTTTCTGCCTCAGCTCTAGCTGTTCCTACTGTACTGTATACGTTGGGAAGTGTTCTGAATTCCATACATACAGGTTTGAGGCATATATAATGATGAATCTCATTAGGTCACGCTTGCCTCTTTGTCTGTGATGAATTACACGTGTTAAAGTATATTAATGGCTTCCCGAATACCTGGACATACAGTACCAGTCAAACGTTTGGACACATCTACTCATTCAAGAGTTTTTCTTTATTTTTACTATTTTCTACATTGTAGAATAATAGTAAAGACATCAAAACTTTGATATAACACATGGAATCATGTAGTAACCCCAAAAGTGTTTAACAAATCAAAATAGATTTTAGATTCTTCATAGTAGCCACCCTTTGGCTTGATGACAGCTTTGCACACTCTTGGCATTCTCTCAACCAGCTTCACCTGGAATGCTTTTCCAACAGTTTTAAAGGAGTTACCACAAATGCTGAGCACTTGTTGACTGCTTTTCCTTCACTCTGTGGTCCAACTCATCCCAAACCATCTCAATTTGGTTGAGGTCATGTCAGGTTTTGGCCAAGACTGTTTGGGTTTTGGTCACTAGATGTCCCCATTGCACCTTTTTTGTACCTTTTGTTTTTCTTGCTCTWATTATTGTTTGCACCTGTAGGTCATTCCCTTGTTAGTATTTWAACCCTGTGTGTTCCTCAGTTCCTTGCTCAGTGTTTGTAAGTTAGCACCCAGCCCCAGCCCAAGCCTTGTTTTATACAGATATTTMTCTTGTTGGATTTTCCAGAGGTTCTCTGGTTTAGTTCTTGTGTATTATTTGAGTAGTCTTTTGAGGTTTGTTTTTCCCTGCTGTTTTTTACCACTTTGTGGAGTTTCTTTTGTATTTTGGAGGATTTCCATTTTGTGCCTCTTGGCTTTATTTTTGGACATTGTGGATTTAGTTTCTTTGCCTGAAGATTTTGTTCTTTAATTAAACCACCATCTCTAGTACTGCTGTGTCTGCCTCATCTTCTGGCTTCTGACGATTATTAGTGACTGTTTCTCGCACCGGGTCCTGACAGGTCAGGTGATTGTGGAGGCGAGGTCATCTGATGCAGCACTCCATCACTCTCCTTATTGGTCAAATAGCCCTTACACAGCTTGGAGGGTGTCCTGTTGAAAAACAAATGATAGTCCCACTAAGCACAAACCAGATGGGATGGCGTATTGCTGCAGAATGCTGTGGTAGCCATGATGGTTAAGTGTGCGTTGAATTCTAAATAAATCACAGACAGTGTCACCAGCAAAGCACCATCACAYCTCCATGCTTCACGGTTGGAACCACACAAGCGGATATCATCCGTTCACCTACTCTGTGTCTCACAAAGACACGGCAGTTGGAACCAAAAATCTCAAATTTGGATTCATCAGACCAAAGGACAGATTTCCACTGGTCTAATGTCCATTGCGCGTGTTTCTTGGCCCATGCAAGTCTCTTCTTCTTATTGGTGTACTTTAGTATTGGTTTCTTTGCAGCAATTCGACCATGAAGGCCTGATTGACGCAGTCTCCTTTGAACAGTTGATGTTGAGATGTGTCTGTTACTTGAACTCTATGAAGCATTTATTTGGGCTGCAAGCTGAGGTGCAGTTAATTGCTAATTTCGGGAACTGGTAACTCTAATGAACTTATCCTCTGCAGCAGAGGTAACTCTGGGTCTTCCTTTCCTGTTGCGGTCCTCATGAGAACCAGTTTCATCATAGCGCTTGATGGTTTTTGTGACTGAACTTGAAAAAACTGTCAAAGTTCTTAAAATGTTCCGCATTGACTGACCTTCATGTCTTGATGGACTGTCGTTCCTCTTTGCTTTTTTGAGCTGTTCTTGCCATAATATGGACTTGGTCTTTTACCAAATAGGGCTATCTTCTGTATACCAACCCTACCTTTTCACAACACAACTGATTGGCTGAAACGCATTAAGAAGGAAAGAAATTCCACAAAGGAACTTTTAACAAGGCACACCTGTTAATTGAAATGCATTCCATGTGACTACCTCATGAAACTGGTTAAGAGAATGCCAAGAGTGTGCAAAGCTGTCATCAAGGCAAAGGGTGGCTACTTTGAAGAATCTCTCATATAAAATATATTTTGATTTGTTTAACACATTTTTGGTTACTACATGATTCCATATGTGTTATTTCATAGTTTTGATGTCTTCACTATTATTCTACAATATAAAAAATATAAAAAATAAAATAAAACCCTTGAATGAGTAGGTGTGTGCAMACTTTTGACTGGTACTGTGTATGACCAAGGACATTCCAGATTTCTGCTAGTGATGAATTGTTGGTAGGCCTAACCATCAGTTTGGTTCTGTTTTGAATCAGCTGTGTCAGTAGTATATTTGTGAAGAATAGCTTCATCCAACAAACCTCAACAAATAGTAGGCCTACAGTTAGTATTGGACGGACATAGATTTGTGTACAGTAACCATATTGTCTTAGCATTTCCCTTGTAAAATCCCACTGTGGTAGCAGACTAGCAGTGTTTGTTTATCGAGCCCCATCCACACAGTGTTTGGGGGTTGTGTTTTGGGTAGATTGCTAATTCACATCTCTCTTTAGGTCTGTTGTATGGAGGAAAACATTTATTTTCTCCATTGAACAAAGGGCTTCTGGGAGCTGAGTGAAAGTGTGAAACCAAGCAAAAAGTGTTGTGCAGAATATCATTCTCAAGTTGTCACACAATGAAGCCCTGATTGGCTTTTAAATGTATCAAGGGGCTTTAATAAAATAATTTTGTTTTCAAGGTTTTCACACCACAGGATAGAAATGAGGTTTGTATACTTTGTGTCCTGCCTGTATAATGATTTAATTAGGCAACTTCCTAAATAATTCCTTACTATTCAGCTTCCAGTCCAATGTTATAGGGACGGATTTTGTTTAGATTAACACTTGATTGTAAAGCACTCTGCAGCTTAAGGATGAGTGCACCGAGTACACTTAGCCTTGTTTTGTAATCGCAAGCTGCACCAGTCTATTCCCCCAGGAAAAGATGTTGTAGTTAAAATAAGCTAAGTTGGCCTTTATATAAAGGTTGTTTTGCACCCTTATCTCTTTTAGATAAAAAGCAGCAGTGTGAGAGATGTTGTGTTCTCCAGAGACAGATGGGGTATTTTTTTTTACCCACAGGGATTTCATGTTTGAGTTTGTACTTGCATTAACCAAACCGAATCGTTTATGTGTCCAACAGGGAAAAGACAGAGGATTTCATCTGACTAGTGCCCTAACATACTTCATTAGTGGGTAGAAGACGTTCACTGCACTTAGCTAACTCCGAGATAGACCAACATGGATGAATAGAGATCGAGAAAGAGTCCTGTTATTGGCTACATTGTAGAGCTGAAAATTATAGACACCCACCATACTGATGACTTATCGCAGGCAGAGATGTGGTAGAGAAATGTGAATTTTGAAATGAAATAAGTTTGCTAAAAKGGTTGATTGTTAATGGGACAATTTGATGGCTACAACCATCAAAGTAGTAGTAGTAGTAGTTTAAAGGATAATTTATAACACTGTGGTGCACATTAATGTTATAAACGTATCACTCTGTTTATTGTTATTGCATCAATTCAGGCAATGTATCGCAATATGGATTTTTGTCCATATTGCCTAGCTCCACTACATTGGCTATAGCATGACTATTATCTAGTCTAACAATCACTCAAGTGAACAACTAGAATGGACCTATCATGAGCACATGCTTAGCATACTCCACCCAGCAGGCTGTATTGTGTTGTGTTCTATGTGTCTATGTCTATCTGCCTCCTCCACACCAGTGAGTACCTGTTGAGACAGATTAACCTGACAGTCAGTGGACAGGTCAGACAGGTCTGAAGAAAAAATCCCATTAGGCATGATCATGTGATGAAGGAGTGTTAGCCTAGTCAACCATGTATACAACCTGGGTTGACAGTTGAGGCCTACATAATGGTTAAGAAATAATGATGGTGGTTGAAAGGAACCCAAGCAAAAGGATGTTGATTGACAYACCTTGGCTRTTTCTCAATATGCATACTACCTTGCTCCACACTCATTCTCCGACAACGTTCTCTTGAGTAAGTTCTTGTGAGGACGAGATTGTGGAGAATGCATGCTTCACCTCCCCATTCACTGAACCTTCTTCCAGCCAGGACAGTGGCAACAATAGACGAAACAAGATATACACAAAGCAAATGTTTTCATAATTATCAGCTAGATATGTGAATCGTAGCTATGTAGTTAGCCAGCTAGTTAAAACAGGCAAAAATTACCTACAACTAATGTTATGCAAGGTAGATGTACATTTTTCGTGGCTTGCTAGTTAACGAGTTAGCCCTGTTGACTTACCCATTCACTGAACCGTCTTCCAGCCAGGCCAATGGCAATAGAGMCTAAACAAGATATACACAAAGCAACCATTTTACTTCATAACAATCAGCTAGCTATATGTGAATCATAATAATGTAGCTAACCAGATAGTTTAACAGGCAAAATGACATAAAACTAATATTACGCAATATAGTTGTCAATTCTTCATGGGTAGCTAGCTAACAGTAGTAGTTATCCCAATTGACTTATTATGGACTTGCGATCTACGGTACGTAGGCAGSTAAACATGCCAAAATTAACACAGCATGTATTTATTAACTTCTCAAGATAAAATATTGTAGTCACCCAACATATGCGATGTGAATAGGCTACATTTCATTCCGAAGTCGGAACTCACCACAGTGTTTTATATCAAAATGTGGGTTGAACTTCGTTGTCCATGAGACAAGAACAACATGCTCTTGTGTTTGTCTATAAAGCACTTCTGAATAAACGACCTTCTTATTTATCATCACTTATCAACATTAGAAATATAATTCATAAAACCAGGTCTCAAGCATGGATTACACTCAAGCATGGATTACAAATCGCCCATGCGATTTCCACAGAGCTGGGTATGGTTGCCTTTTCCTGTTACGCTCCTTGCTTATGGAATGGACTGCAGACCAAATTTAAACTTGAGACTCTTGTCCCCCTTGCCCGTTTTAAATATTTATTGGAGGATTTGTATTTTTGTATTGCTTGTAACTGCTTCGGGTAATGCAAGTTAGGAATAACCTATGTGTAAATGTAACAATCTGCTGTTGTATTTTTTTGTGATTTCTGTGATCGTTTTGTTTGCCTTGTGTAATTTCTTAATCATTGTACCTAAACTGTATGTGTAAACATGTATACGCAGGGCCCAGCTGTAAAAGAGWCCTTGGTCTCAGTCTGTGTTCCTTGTTGAAATAMAGGTATAATAATGGTCGACATTCATTTTTTAAATTGCGTTGTTTTTTAAGGGGTTGCGTCATATTTCTTTGCATACTTTCCGTTGAAGGTTGCATCAATGCATACCTCTAAATATGTACAAACGGAGTACGCACTCGAGCAGTGCCCTCCATGCTCTGTTTCGCATACGTTGATTTGGACTCATATTCCGGCCCTCCCGTGCTCCAATTTGCGTGTTCGGGGTACGGTAGTATGCATTATGAGAAACATCCTTTGTTTTCTGAATGTCTGAGATGAGATATCAGGCAGGGAAAATGTAATATTTTAATATAGATTTGGCTTGTGGTCTGATATTTAAACGTATGATGTGATCTTATATTTTGAGTGAAATATCTGTGTCTTATCTTGATGTATCGATGAGGATAGGCAGGGACAATGCTCAGAGTTTAGTGAAATCTACTGTAGCTTTTGAAGATTTGTACCATGCTGTCAGTCACAATGAAAGATGGTTATGTTCTGTATGTGCTGGTGGAGGTAAATTAGCTCTATTGATTTATGTCAACTTATTATTTTCTTGGTTTACTTGATCTTCTCACCACCTTGCTCTGTGGTAAGTATTTTGTACCGAAGACAGTTTTTATTGCTGGATTATGTAACTGTGTCAGCATTGTCATGTTAGTCTTGTAAACTGAATTCTGCTCCTATTCAGGCAATCTGGACCTGCAAGGCTTTGAGGCACAGTTTTCATTACCCTAGCATTGCTCAGACTTGTCAGAAATTACACATGTTCTATACATCAAAATCTGCTTTCATTCGTGATGTTTGATGTTGGCTTTGGTGTTTCTTCCAAATACCAGATTGAACATTTTATTGAAAGATAATGTTTCACTTGTTCTATGTAGTTTGTGTGTGAGCATGTAGTAGGCTACTCTCTCAAATGCCACAGTTTAAAGGTAAGTTATGCATCAGCCATACCTGTCTTACACTGTTCCAACAACGTGATTCATTAGTTTGTGCCAGAACATCTTACATATCCGTACTATCACCTGACTAGTTAAGGCAAAATGTTAGGCTACATTCTTGTGAGGTAGTGATAGAATCCCCATGTCCTTGGAGGTATGAATAAATTAACTTGATGTCACTCTGCTTATTTAGTAAAGTGACATCCTTTTGTTGTGATCATCACACCAGTGTCATCTAGAGACCATGACTCCACTCTCTGGTGTCCCTCTCCATCAGCTGCTGAGAACCAGCCAGAGCCTGTCCCAAGTCCCACAGCACTTAAGAGATTGCTGCAGAGAGAGAGAGTGCCAAGAAAGGGAAGAAGAGGGAGTGAGAGGTAGAGCCAAAGCCAATAGAAGGGAGTGAGGGGTAGAGCCACAACCACGGGAAACACACAGACTAGCAGCGTCATCTATCTCCTGTCCAGGGCGACTAAGAGGGTCACTAACATCCAGTATGATCAGTCTGGATTTCCTACTACTCTTAACAGCATTCCATACTAATGGGATGATACAGTGGGTCTGTAATATAATACCTCTTTATAATGCTTAATCAGCGGTAGTGGTACTTTACGCTACGTTCAATATGTTTAAGTTCCATTTATTGCCATTAAGTATAAGTACATAGGAATTTCTCTGCAGTGAGAGCTCCAGGGTAAAAGGGTAAAAAGGGATTTAAAGAGGGAAAGATATTTATATTCACACTGTCCCATCAGACGAGGGTTTAACACCACAGCCACGTCCAGATTACTTATTTAAGCACTTCATCAATATTTAAATGAAGAGAGTAGGGTTAGGGTAAAGGATCCCCTGTGGAGTGCCAGGATGAGAGAAGACAGAGCAGTTGCTACTCTATAAATAACATTTTTATCATCAGCCCTGATGAGGTAAGATGATGTGCACTAGTAGCTACTTCATGGATGGGTACTCCCTTTACCTCACACCTGTTCTGATTTACACACTGCTGTTCTCACGTGGAATGGATGCAGAGCACTTACTGCAGGCAGTTTGAACTTTGAAGGTCTCGTGGTGTGTCACTGTTCAAAGGGCCAGTTTTACGCAGTCATTTTATTGCCTTTACCAGTAGCACTGTCTTGACTTAAAGATACAATAGATATTTGAAAATCCTCTGTGGCTCAATATCAATATCTGTGAAGCCAAAACAAATATATCTGCTGTTAGAACACAGTGTCCACAGCTGTAACTGGTGGCTTGACAGTGTCCTAAACTACTAGAGGGCAAAGAAGATCTCATTGTGATGACTGATTCAGCCCAGACGCTAATTCTGGAGCCCCTCTGGCCCTGTCTGACACTCACACTGTGTCACGGTCATTAAGAGGTCAGTATTTGTCATCAGGACCAACTTAGGTTAGGAAGCCTTCACACCTGCTGCCACGTTTACCGCACACTCTTCCATTTCATTAAGAACCCAAGTTGGTCCTGATGACAAATACTGACCTCCTAACGAACGTGACACAGTGTGAGTGTCAGACCGGGCCAGAGGGGCTCCAGAATTAGCGTCTGGGCTGAATCAGTCATCACAATGAGATCTTCTTTGCCCTCTAGTAGTTTAGGACACTGTCAAGCCACCAGTTACAGCTGTGGACACTGTGTTCTAACAGCAGATATATTTGTTTTGCTGTAAACATGGACCACAAACTGAAAAGCATAGTTAGTTAGCTGTAATAATGGGGGACCCACCCAACAATGTCTCTCTCTGTCTCTCACAAACTATCGTTTTGGCAAGGCGGTTAGGACATCTACTTTGTGCATGACACAAGTAATTGTTCCAACAATTGTTTTCAGACAGATTATTTCACTTATAATTCACTGTATCACAATTCCAGTGGGTCAGAAGTTTACATACACTAAGGTGACTGTGCCTTTAAACAGCTTGGAAAATTCCAGAAAATGATGYCATGGCTTTAGAAGCTTCTGATAGGCTAATTGACATAATTTGAGTCAATTGGAGGTGTACCTGTGGATGTATTTCAAGGCCTACCTTCAAACTCAGTGCCTCATCATGCGAAAATCAAAAGAAATCAGCCAAGACCTCAGAAAGAAAATTGTGGACCTCCACAAGTCTGGTTCATCCTTGGGAGCAATTTCCAAACGCCTGAAGGTACCACGTTCATCTGTACAAACAACAGTACGCAAGTATAAACACCATGGGACCACGCAGCCGTCATACCGCTCAGGAAGAAGACGCGTTCTGTCTCCTAGAGATGAACGTACTTTGGTGCGAAATGTGCAAATCAATCCCAGAACAATAGCAAAGGACCTTGAGAAAATGCTGGAGGAAACGGGTACAAAAGTATCTATATCCACAGTAAAACAAGTCCTATATCGACATAACCTGAAAAGCCCGCTCAGCAAGGAAGAAGCCACTGTGTAGTGCATTATATAGTAATTAGGGTGCCATTTTGGATACACTCTGGGCCCCTGGAGGCCTGTGGAGAGGCCACGAACATGTGGCCATGAAGGGACAGTGTGTGTCTGTGGGTCGCAATGGAGCCCACCTGACTGGGGCACAGTCACTCTCTCTAGCTCCTCCTCATCACTGCCATATGAATTAATCCAACATGCCTCAATACCACTGGGACTCCTCAGTCCTCTTTAGCCTCCATAAGCATTCTACCGTGACAGACACACACACACACATACACAGGCATACATGCTTACAGAGAAACACACACAAGCACTGGTGGTGCGTGGGTCAGCTGTTTGTTCACCTGCCTGCAATTGCTAATAACCCATCCACAACCAAGTGAAAGTGAAAATATGAGGCCCTAACCCGCAAATATAGAAAATGCACTGTTGGCTACAGTCAGACACGGCGTAACAATATTTTGCCTAATTTAGATATGTTTCAGCTGATCATTTTAAAATAGCACCTTTACTGACAGTCCTTAACTGCATATTCACATTTTCTCAAGATGCTGAAAGAAAGAAATCATATTTCTTCACTCCTATTCCCGAGTCAAAATATACTTTCAGTGTATAATTTTTCTGCAACAAATGCTTAATTCTGCAGGAGTTCATATTAAGGCTATTAAGAAGTTATAGACCAACAGTCACTGTCCAGATTTCAGTTTCTATTTAACCCATCTGAACGATAGTCTACACTTCCCTTGATGTGCCTCACAAGCATCACACATAACATAGGCACTGCTAATATCCTTYTTTAACACCACCAAATCTTTCCTAAACATTACATTTCTGTCCCTCCCTTCTCATTATTTTCAACTCTCCATTTCACAGCTTTTCTCTTATTGAATAAAACTCTGACATTGTCCTTTTTGCCTCAGTATATTGACCTTAACTTTTTCTGCCCGTTCCCAAAAGCGTTTGGCGATTGGCGTGTAGGCTATTTGGCGCGCGTACAGTTAGGCCCTAAAGCTTAGGCTTACGCACTAATGTCAAATAGCCTAAAAATAATAAAATAAAAACCTAAATGTAGCCTATAGATAGATAGAAATTGATACATTTGTGGATGTTTTTATATACAGTGGGGAGAACAAGTATTTGATACACTGCCGATTTTGCAGGTTTTCCTACTTACAAAGCATGTAGAGGTCTGTAATTTTTATCATAGGTACACTTTCCTTGTTCTCCACTCATTACCTGTATTAACTGCACCTGTTTGAACTCGTTACCTGTATAAAAGACACCTGTCCACACACTCAATCAGACAGACTCCAACCTCTCCACAATGGCCAAAAACTAGAGAGCTGTGTAAGGACATCAGGGATACAATTGTAGACCTGCACAAGGCTGGGATGGGCTACAGGACAATAGGCAAGCAGCTTGGTAGAAAGGCACACAACTGTTGGCGCAATTATTAGAAAAGGGAAGAAGTTCAAGATGACGGTCAATCACCCTCGGTCTGGGGCTCCATGCAAGATCTCACCTCGTGGGGCATCAATGATCATGAGGAAGGTGAGGGATCAACCCAGAACTACACTGCAGGACCTGGTCAATGACCTGAACAGAGCTGGACCACAGTCTCAAAGAAACCATTAGTAACACACTACGCCGTCATGGATTAAAATCCTGCAGTGCACGCAAGGTCCCCTGCTCAAGCCAGCGCATGTCCAGGCCCGTCTGAAGTTTGCCAATGACCATCTGGATGATCCAGAGGAGGAATGGAGAAGGTCATGTGGTCTGATGAGACAAAAATAGAGCTTTTTGGTCTAAACTCCACTCGCCGTGTTTGGAGGAAGAAGAAGGATGAGTACAACCCCAAGAACACCATCCCAACCGTGAAGCATGGAGGTGGAAACATCATTCTTTGGGGATGCTTTTCTGCAAAGGGGACAGGACGACTGCACCGTATTGAGGGGAGGATGAATGGGGCCATGTATCGCGAGATCTTGGCCAACAACCTCCTTCCCTCAGTAAGAGCATTGAAATGGGTCGTGGCTGGGTCTTCCAGCATGACAACGACACGAAACACACAGCCAGGGCAACTAAGAAGCATCTCAAGGCCCTGGAGTGGCCTAGCCAGTCTCCAACCTGAACCCAAATAGAAAATTTTGGAGGGAGCTGAAAGTCCCGAAACCTGAAGGATCTGGAGAAGGTCTGTATGGAGGAGTGGGCCAAAATCCCTGCTGCAGTGTGTGCAAACCTGGTCAAGAACTACAGGAAACGTATGATCTCTGTAATTGCAACAAAGGTTTCTGCTAC